>NC_069502.1:556138482-556283482 GCF_027579735.1 Bombina bombina
GCTTTTTTCAAAGGGGCGTGGTTTTCTCATAGGGGCAGGGTCTTGTGCACCACCATCTTAAAAATTCACCAGCCGCCACTGCCTGGGTGCCACTGGCACTCACAGGAAGCTGTGCTGTCCCCAGAGCCACAGGCAGTTAACCCCAGAAAGGTCTGGGTGCAAGATCCATAGGGAAAATTACAAAACAAATTAATACAACACACAGAGAAAACCTAGCACTCACTTGCAAGCTCTCAGCTAAGATTTAAAAGCAAAAATGGAAAGGTTAGTTACCGCATCTGGCCAAATGGGACAAGCCCAGGTACCTCATCAAGGTCCTTTCCAATACCTGGGACCCTAAAACAGCCACACAATACAAGCATTCAAATCCAAACAAACTGGGAACTAGTGATGTCGTGAACTTAAAATTTTCCATTCGCAAACGGCGAACGCGAACTTCTGCAAATGTTCACGAACGGGCGAACCAGGTGAACCGCCATTGACTTCAATAGGCAGGCGAATTTTAAAACCCACAGGGACTCTTTCTGGCCACAATATTGATGGAAAAGTTGTTTCAAGGGTACTAACACCTGGACTGTGGCATGCCGGAGGGGGATCCATGGCAAAACTCCCACGGAAAATTACATAGTTGATGCAGAGTCTGGTTTTAATCCATAAAGGGCATAAATCACCTAACATTCCGAAATTGTTTGGAATAACGTGCTTTAAAACATCAGGTATGATGTTGTATCGATCAGGTAGTGTAAGTGTTACTATCAAAAAAAATCAGGAAATAAGCCAAGCACCAATAAGTAAAAATAAAACTTAGAACTTTATTTTGACATTTAAAACGAAGAATTAAAGCGATAGAGAGTATGGGTAACCCCCAATAAAGACTAACGCGTTTCGGCTAGGAGAGCCGTACTCATAGTCCCTCAGGACTATGAGTACGGCTCTCCTAGCCGAAATGCATTAGTCTTTATTGGGGGTTACCCATACTCTTTATCGCTTTAATTCTTCGTTTTAAATGTCAAAATAAAGTTCTAAGTTTTATTTTTACTTATTGGTGCTTGGCTTATTTCCTGATTTTTTTTGATAATGCCATTTTACCACTAGCCAGCACTTTCTGCATAAGCCCATCGGATCGACTATCTGTGAGGAGGTAAAGGAAAGCTGTTTTTCCCTCTTCGGGAAGTTTCACCTATGGTAATTTGAAACCCTACCTATATAACACAACCTTGCCAGTACTATATGACTTTTTAAACCTTCCGTTTATGCCCCCGCTTTCAACTGTCTATACAAGTTCCTTGCCTTGGGTGATCAGTTGCAGCCTTTGGGGTACTGCAGGATAACGCCAGTACGCCCCTGATATCTTGAATACGCCCCTGGCCTGTGCCGGTGGTGACACGCAGGATACGTCACTATACTGGGCGTTCATTGGACAGGAGCCGGGTCGACACGTTGGACACGCAACGGAACTGTTTTGTTTGAACAACCAAGCGCTACAAGCCACAGGTATTCCCCGTCAGCAGAAGGACGCCGCTCGATCCGCGGTGGTGGACAGACTAAGGTCTGGAAGAGCGTGCGAATAACTGGTGAGATACGTTTAGCTTCTCCTGTTTTATTTCTGGGGTGATATAAAGCCGTGGAGTGGTACTTTGAACTGTTGATTGAAAAGAACTTTGTCATTGTGAGAGTGTGCATTACGGAAAGGTTTATAGAACTGGATATCTTATTTGATTCATTCTTACTATCATCTGGCGGTTGTAGTTATAAAGACATTTAATCTCTATCAAAGAAATGCAAAATGGGCATGAATTGGAATAAGTCAACAATTTACTTATGAATCCTAAGGTGTAACTACTTGATAAAATCCAGAGTTCCACATTTAAAGTTTGTGTTTCCGGTCCAAACCACAGTGGGGCTTAGTATATAAAGTCAAGTTGGGACTCTCTCTTTTTTGGTTAGTGTAAGTGTTACGCCCGCTTCACATTGACAGACCAAACTCCCCGTTTAACGCACTGCAAGCAACCACAAACAGCCCATTTGCACAACCGCAAACTCCCCATTTGCACAAGGTTGGATACCAAGCTAGCCATGTCCCGTTCCTTGTCCTCACTGATGTCATTGAAGGTCTCTTCCTCCACCCAGCCACGTACAACACCAAGGGTCCACGAAAGGTGACAACAAGCCCCGTAGGACGCCTGCTGTGTTTGGTCTTCCACCTCCTCAAAGCCACCTTCCTCCTCTGACTCCTCTGCTTCAGACTCCTCTCTCTGCGTTGCCTCTCTCTGCGTTATTATAAGGTTTGTTAAGTAGTACTATTCTTATTAGTTTAATCCCTGTTACGTCCCCTATCAGGGAACGTGTATATGGCATGGATTTTAGGAATCGGGAGATGGAAAAAGATGCTTGTTCGGTCCTCCTACTTCAAATTTGGGGCACTGCGCGTGCAATCGTGGCCGGACTTTTAGTCGATGGACATTTGGCCGACGGACATTTGGCCGAAACACAAGTGGCTGTCAGATAAGAGTCCGGCCACGAGATAGATAGATTTGATAGATAGATACATAGATTAGATAGATAGATAGATCAATAGATGCAATAGATACATTTGATAGATACGATAGATAGATAGATAGATAGATTTGACAGATAAATAGATAGATTTGATAGATAGATAATTTCCCAGACAGAGAATTACAAGACGTGCGGTCTGGGACCTATGGTAAGGTTCCCAGAGGCAGTTGCAGCGCCAGAGGCTCTGATTAGAACAGAGCACTCTGGAACGTATCTGCCCTCGGCCGAAATAGGAACATTCTTTAGCTTTCTGTCTGTCTGCCAAATGTCCATCTGCCAAATGTCCTTCTGCATTTTGTCAGAGCACAGCGTGCAATCTACTGTGCCACCAGATATGAGTGGTGTGTTAAGTAGTACTATTCTTATCAGTTTAATCCCTGTTACATCCCCTATCAGGGGACGTGTATATGGAATGGATTTTAGGAACCGGGAGATGGAAAAAGATGCTTGGTCGGTCCTCCTACTTCAAATTTGGGGCACTGCGCATGCAATCTACTGTGCCACCAGATATGAGTGGTGTGTTAAGTAGTACTATTCTTATCAGTTTAATCCCTGTTACGTTCCCTATCAGGGGACGTGTATATGGCATGGATTTTAGGAACCGGGAGATGGAAAAAGATGCTTGGTTGGTCCTCATACTTCAAATTTGGCGCACTGCGCATGCAATCTAATGTGCCACCAGATAGGAGTGGTGTGTTAAGTAGTACTATTCCTATCAGTTTAATCCCTGTTTTTTTTGGTTTCGTTTTTGAAGCCATAGTGCAGCACCAGAGGCCAGAAAAAATTGGCATGTACACATACCTGATAAATTAGGTATTGTTGCAGCTGCTGCTGTAGCAGCGGCCAGAAAATTTGATGTTTGTTTCCCAGGCAGAAAGTGCCCTAAAACATTGTGGCTTGAACCCTAGTTAGTGGCGGATAAGTCATGCAAGTCATCCGGCATTCGAAGATAAAATACAGTAGCGTGTGGACCATTTTTAGCACAAGGCAGCTCATCTCATCAGGCCTTTTTTACTCGAATGTATCGCCCAATGTCAGTCCCTTCGGGATCCATCCCTCATTCATCTTAATAAAGGTGAGGCAATCTAGACTTTTTTGACCTAGGCGACTTCTCTTCTCAGTGACAATACCTCCTGCTGCACTGAAGGTCCTTTCTGACAGGACACTTGAAGCGGGACAGGCCAGAAGTTCTATCGCAAATTGGGATAGCTCAGGCCACAGGTCAAACCTGCACACCCAGTAGTCAAGGAGTTCATCGCTCCTCAGAGTGTCAAGATCTGCAGTTAAGACAAGGTAGTCTGCTACCTGTCGGTTGAGTCGTTCTCTGAGGGTGGACCCCGAACGGCTGTGGCGATGCATAGGACTTAAAAAGCGCTGCATGTCCTCCATCAACGACACGTCTGTAAAGCGTCCTGTCCTTGCCGGCGTGGTCGTGGGAGTTGGAGGATTAATTTCACCTCATCCCCTGTTAGATTCCCGTTGTGCTGTGACATCACCCTTATACGCTGTGTAAAGCATACTTTTTAATTTATTTTTGAACTGCTGCATGCTTTCCGACTTGCGGTAATTCGGTAACATTTCAGGCACTTTATGCTTATACCGGGGGTCTAGTAGCGTGGACACCCAGTACAGGTCGTTCTCCTTCAGCTTTTTTATATGAGGGTCCGTCAACAGGCATGACAGCATGAAAGACCCCATTTACACAAGGTTGGATGCCGAGCTACTCATGTCACTGAAGGTATCTTCTTCCCCCTAGCCACGTACAACACCATGGGTACCAGATAGGTGACAACGAGCACCCTGGGATGCCTGTTGTGGTTGGTCTTCCTCCTCCTCCTCAAAGCCACATTCCTCCTCTGACTCCTCTTCCTCACAATCCTCTTCCAGCGTTGCCACTGGTCCAGCAAGCGATGCTTATAAGGCTGTTTCTGGTGGTGATGGTGACCACAACTCTTCCTCTTCACGCTCATCTATGGCCTGATCCAGCACTCTTCGCAGGGCATGCTCCAGGAAGAAAACAAATGGTATGATGTCACTGATGGTGCCTTCGGTGCGACTGACTAGGTTTGTCACCTCCTCAAAAGGACACATGAGCCTACAGGCATTGCGCATGAGCGTCCAGTAACGTGGCAAAAAAATTCCCAGCTCCGCAGAGGCTGTCCTAGCACCACAGTCATACAAATACTCGTTAACAGCTTTTTCTTGTTGGAGCAGGCGGTCGAATATTAGGTGTGTTGAATTCCAACGTGTCAGGCTGTCACAAATCAAGCGCCTCGCTGGCATGTTGTTTCGCCGCTGGATATCTCAAATGTGCGCCATGGCCGTGTAGGAACGCCTCAAATGGCCACACACCTTCCTGGCCTGCTTCAGGACGTCCTGTAAGCCTGGGTACTTATGCACAAAGCGTTATACGATCAGATTACACACATGTGCCATGCACGGCACATGTGTCAACTTGCCCAATTTCAATGCCTCCACCAAATTACTTCCATTGTCAGAAACCACTTTGCCGATCTCCAGTTGGTGCAGAGTCAGCCACTGATCCACCTGTGCATTCAGGGCAGACAGGAGTGCTGGTCCGGTGTGACTCTCTGCTTTCAGGCAAGTCAACCCCAAGACAGCGTGACACTGCCGTATCCGGGATGTGGAATAGTACCTGGGGAGCTGGGGGGGTGCCGTTGATGTGGAGCAAGATGCAGCAGCAGAAGAGGACTCAGCCGAGGAGGTTATGGAAGAGGATGGAGTAGGAGGAGTAGAGGATGTGGCAGCAGGCCTGTCTGCAAGTCGTGGCGGTGTCACCAACTCCTCCTCTGCAGAGCCACGCATTCCATGCTTGGCACCCGTCAGCAGGTTTATACCTGCCCTGACCATGCTTTGCAGACCAGCTATCAGTGGTCAGATGGACCCTTGCCCCAACACTGTGTGCCAGACATGCCATTACTTCCTTTCGCACAATCAAGTACAGGTTGGGGATTGCCTTTTGTGCAAAGAAATTTTGGCCTGGTACCTTCCACTGCGGTATCCCAATAGCTACAAATTTTTTGAACGCCTCAGACTCCACCAGCTTGTATGGTAAAAGCTGGCGGGCTAAGAGTTCAGACAAGCCAGCTGTCAGACGCCGGGCAAGGGGGTGACTTTGTGACATTGGCTTCTTACGCTCAAACATGTCCTTGACAGACACCTGACTGTGGGCAGATGAGCAGGAACTGCTCCGGAAGAGAGATGGAGTGGCGGATGGTTGAGACGGGGCAAGGAGGATAGCAGTGGTTGACATGGCTGAAGATGCTGGACCAGGAGGAGGATGGCGGCTTTGAGTTTGTGTGCTGCTTGTACTCATGTGTTGATCCCATAGGCGTTTGTGATGTGCGATCATGTGCCTTCGCAATGCAGTTGTACCTAGGTGGGTATTGGACTTCCCACGACTCAGTTTCTTTTGGCACAGGTTGCAAATGGCATCGCTGTTGTCAGAGGCAGACACACACAAAAAATGCCACACTGCTGAGCTCTGCGATGACGGCATTCTGGTGGTGGCAACAGCATGCGTTGATTGGCGTGCTGTCTGGCTGACCCCTGGTGCCGATGCATGCTGTCTGACTGTGCCACTAGCTCCTTGTGACGACCTCCCCCTGCTTCCAACTCGTCTCCTCCTACTCCTCTCTGTCTGCCCATCTGAACTTACCCCTGTTCTTCTTCTCTTCTAGCGGACACCCACGTGACATCCATGGACGCATTGTCATCATCAACCGCTTCACTTGTATCTGACAAATCAACAAAGGAAGCAGCAGCGGGTACAACATCATCATCCTCATCACACCGTACGTCCATGTCTGTAATGCTGCCTGACTGAGACATATCACTGTTATCTACATCCTCTGTCAATGATGGTTGCGCATCACTCATTTCTTCAAACTGATGTGTAAATAACTCCTCTGACAGATCAAGTGAAGCGGCTGTGTTGCTAGTGTAGGTGGTGGCGGCAGGCGGGCGAGTGGTAACTTGAGAGGTGCCCAAAGATAAGCTGGAGGAGGATGGTGCGTCAAGGTTCGGAGCGGAAGCTATAGAAGATTGGGTGTCCTGTGTTAAAAAGTCAACTATGTCCTCAGAACTTTTCGAGTTCATGGTACGTGGCCTCTGAACGCTGGTCATTATTCTTGGGCCAAAAGGAATAACAGCACCACGACCACGACGGCACCTGCGGGGTGGCCTGCCTCTGCCTGTCATTTTTTTTTTTAAATGTACACTTACACTACTATTAAACAAGATATGAGTGGTGCCACTGGGCAAGTGGGCACAGTTTACACTGTGAGCCTGACACAAAAAAGCAGACTGATGTTTCACAGTCCAAAAAGTTTTTTTTTTTTTAAATGTACACTTACACTACTATTAAACAAGATATGAGTGGTGGCACTGGGCAAGTGGGCACAGTATACGCTGTGAGCCTGACACAAAAAAGCAGACTGATGTTTCACAGTCCAAAAAGTTTTTATTTTTTTAAATGTACACTTACACAACTATTAAACAAGATATGAGTGGTGGCACTGGGCAAGTGGTCACAGTTTACTCTGTGAGCCTGACACAAAAAAGCAGACTGATGTTTCACAGTCTGGCACACACGCAACTGCAATTAGATTGCACTAGCAGACTGATGTTTCACAGTCAAAAAAGTTTGGTTTTTTTAAATTTACACTACTGTTACACCAGATATGATTACACTAGCAGACTGATGTTTCACAGTCAAAAAAGTTTTTTTTTTTAAATTTACACTACTGTTACACCAGATATGAGTGGTGGCACTGGGCAAGTGGGCCTGGCACACACGCTGGCAGGCAGGCAACTGCAATTAGATTACACTAGTAGATTGATGTTTCACAGTCAAAAAAGTTTTTTTGTTTTTTTTTAATTTACACTACTGTTACACCAGATATGAGTGGTGGCACTGGGCAAGTGGCTTGGCAGGCAGGCAACTGCAATTAGATTACATAGGAAAAAAAAAAAACAGACTGATGCTCTAGCCCTAAAAAGGGCTTTTTGGGGTGCTGTCCTTACAGCAGAGATCAGATGAGTCCTTCAGGACTGTAGTGGACACTGAATACACTAGCCTAGCTATCAATTTCCCTATTAAATCTGCAGCAGCTACACTGTCCCTCCTCTCACTAAGAGTACAGCTTCCGAATGAATCTAAAATGGCTGCTGTCCAGGAGCTGGGAGGGTCTGGGAGGGAGGGTCTGCTGCTGATTGGCTGGAATGTGTCTGCAGACTGTGAGATACAGGGTCAAAGTTTACTCAATGATGACAAATAGGGGGCGGATCGAACATCACATATGTTTGCCCGCCATTGCGAACACGAACAAGCTATATTCGCCGGGAACTATTCGCCGGCGAACAATTCGCGACATCACTACTGGGAACAAGGGAAGGGTGCACAGGCATATGTAATCACCCTAGACATATACAAAACACGGGAGGGAACTGCACTCTCATACCGTACCGGTTACACATCCTATGACCCTGCAACATGCTCAGCCCTGGGTGCCACTGGCCCCCAGAGCCACAGGCAGTTAACCCCAGACAGGTCTGGGTGCAAGATCCATAGGGAAAATTTAAAAAAAAAATTAATACTACACACAGAGAAAACCCAGCACTCACTTACAAGCTCTCAGCTAAGATTTAAAAGCAAAAATGGAAAGGTTAGTTACCGCATCTGGACAAATGGGACAAGCCCAGGTACTTCGTCAAGGTCCTTCCCAACAAGGTACCTGGGCTTGTCTCATTTGGCCAGATGCGGTAACTAACCTTTCCATTTTTGCTTTTAAATCTTAGCTGAGAGCTTGTAAGTGAATGCTGGGTTTTCTCTGTGTGTTGTATTAATTTGTTTTGCAATTTTCCCTATGGATCTTGCACCCAGACCTGTCTGGAGTTAACTGCCTGTGGCTCTGGGGACAGCACAGCTTCCTGTGAGTGCCTGTGGCACCCAGGGCTGAGCATGTTGCAGGGTCATGGGATATGTACCTGGTCCGGTATGAGAGTGCAGTTCCCTTCCGTGTTTTGTATATGTCTAGGGTGATTACATATGCCTGTGCACCCTTCCCTTGTTCCCAGTTTGTTTGGATTTGAACGCTTGCATTGTGTGGCTGTTTTAGGGTCCCAGGTATTGGAAAGGACCTTGACGAGGTACCTGGGCTTCTCCCATTTGTCCAGATGCGGTAACTAACTTTTCCATTTTTGCTTTTAAATCTTAGCTGAGAGCTTGTAAGTGAGTGCTGGGTTTTCTCTGTGTGTTGTATTAATTTGTTTTGTAATTTTCCCTATGGATCTTGCACCCAGACCTGTCTGTGGTTAACTGCCTGTGGCTCTGGGGACAGCACAGCTTCCTGTGAGTGCCTGTGGCACCCAGGACTGAGCATGTTGCAGGGTAATAGGATGTGTACCCGGTCCGGTATGAGAGTGCAGTTCCCTTCTGTGTTTTGTATATTTCTAGGGTGATTACATATGCCTGTGCACCCTTCCCTTGTTCCCAGTTTGTTTAGATTTGAACGCTTGCATTGTGTGGCTGTTTTAGGGTCCTAGGTATTGGAAAGGACCTTGACGAGGTACCTGGGCTTCTCCCATTTGGAAAGATGTGGTAACTAAACTTTCCTTTTTTGCTTTTAAATCTTAGCTGAGAGCTTGTGAGTGCTGGGTTTTCTCTGTGTGTTGTATTAATTTGTTTTGTAATTTTCCCTATGGATCTTGCACCCAGACCTGTTTGGGGTTAACTGCCTGTGGCTCTGGGGACAGCACAGCTTCCTTTGAGTGCCAGTGACACCCAGGGCTGAGCATGTTGCAGGGTCATAGGATGTGTACCCGGTCCCGGTCTGTGTTAAAAAGTCAACTATGTCCTCAGAACTTTTCGAGTTCATGGTATGTGGCCACTGAACACTGGTCATTATTCTAGGGCCAAAAGGAATCACAGCACCACGACCACGATGGCACCTGCGGGGTGGCCTGCCTCTGCCTGTTAAACAATATATGAGTGATGCCACTGGGCAAGTGGTCACAGTTTAAGCTGTGAGCCTGACACAAAAAAGCAGACTGACGTTTCACAGTCCAAAAAGTTTTTTTTTTTTTAAATTTACACTTACACTACTATTAAACAAGATATGAGTGGTGGCACTGGGCAAGTGGTCACAGTATACGCTATGAGCCTGACACAAAAAAGCAGACTGATATTTCACAGGCCAAAAAGTTTTTATTTTTTTAAATGTACACTTACACTACTATTAAACAAGATATGAGTGGTGGCACTGGGCAAGTGGTCACAGTGTACGCTGTGAGCCTGACACAAAAAAGCAGACTGATGTTTCACAGTCCAAAAAGTTTTTTTTTTTTTAAATTTACACTTACACTACTATTAAACAAGATATGAATGGTGGCACTGGGCAAGTGGTCACAGTATACGCTATGAGCCTGACACAAAAAAGCAGACTGATATTTCACAGGCCAAAAAGTTTTTATTTTTTTAAATGTACACTTACACTACTATTAAACAAGATATGAGTTGTGGCACTGGGCAAGTGGGCACAGTATACACTGTGAGCCTGACACAAAAAAGCAGACTGATGTTTCACAGTCCAAAAGTTTTTTTTTTTTTTTAAATGTACACTTACACTACTATTAAACAAGATATGAGTGGTGCCACTGGGCAAGTGGGCACAGTATACGCTGTGAGCCTGACACAAGAAAGCAGACTGATGTTTCACAGTCCAAAAAGTTTTTTTTTTTTAAATGTACACTTACACTACTATTAAACAAGATATGAGTGGTGTCACTGGGCAAGTGGGCACAGTATACGCTGTGAGCCTGGCACACACGCTGGCAGGCAGGCAACTGCAATTAGATTACACAAGCAGGCTGATGTTTCACAGTCATAAAAGTTTTTTTTTAAATTTACACTACTGTTACACCAGATATGAGTGGTGGCACTGGGCAAGTGGGCCTGGCACACACGCTGGCAGGCAGGCAACTGCAATTAGATTACACAAGCAGACTGATGTTTCACAGTCAAAAAAGTTTTTTTTTTTAAATTTACACTACTGTTACACCAGATATGAGTGGTGGCACTGGGCAAATGGGCCTGGCACACACGCTGGCAGGCAGGCAACTGCTATTAGATTACACTAGCAGACTGATGTTTCACAGTCAAAAAAGTTTTTTTTTTTTTAAATTTACACTACTGTTACACCAGATATGAGTAGTGGCACTGGGCAAGTGGACCTGGCACACACGCTGGCAGGCAGGCAACTGCAATTAGATTACACAAGTAGACTGATGTTTCACAGTCAAAAAAGTTTTTTTTTTAAATTTACACTACTGTTACACCAGATATGAGTGGTGGCACTGGGCAAGTGGGCACAGTATACGCTGTGAGCCTGCCACACATGCTGGCAGGTAGGCAACTGCAATTAGATTACACTAGCATACTGATGTTTCACAGTCAAAAAACTTTTTTTTTTAAATTTACACTACTGTTACACCAGATATGAGTGGTAGCACTGGGCAAGTGGGCCTGGCACACACGCTGGCAGACAGTCAACTGCAATTAGATTACACTAGCAGACTGATGTTTCACAGTCAAAAAAGTTTTTTTTTTAAATTTACACTACTGTTACACCAGATATGAGTGGTGGCACTGGGCAAGTGGGCACAGTATACGCTTTGAGCCTGGCACACACGCTGGCAGGCAACTGCAATTAGATTACACAAGCAGACTGATGTTTCACAGTCAAAAAAGTTTTTTTTTTTAAATGTACACTACTGTTACACCAGATATGAGTGGTGGCACTGGGCAAGTGGGCCTGGCACACACGCTGGCAGGCAGGCAACTGCAATTAGATTACACTAGCATACTGATGTTTCACAGTCAAAAAACTTTTTTTTTTAAATTTACACTACTGTTACACCAGATATGAGTGGTGGCACTGGGCAAGTGGGCCTGGCACACACGCTGGCAGACAGGCAACTGCAATTAGATTACACTAGCAGACTGATGTTTCACAGTCAAAAAAGTTTTTTTTTTAAATTTACACTACTGTTACACCAGATATGAGTGGTGGCACTGGGCAAGTGGGCACAGTATACGCTTTGAGCCTGGCACACACGCTGGCAGGCAATTGCAATTAGATTACACAAGCAGACTGATGTTTCACAGTCAAAAAAGTTTTTTTTTTTAAATTTACACTACTGTTACACCAGATATGAGTGGTGGCACTGGGCAAGTGGGCCTGGCACACACGCTGGCAGGCAGGCAACTGCAATTAGATTACACAAGCAGACTGATGTTTCACAGTCAAAAAAGTTTTTTTTTTTAAATTTACACTACTGTTACACCAGATATGAGTGGTGGCACTGGGCAAGTGGGCCTGGCACACACGCTGGCAGGCAGGCAACTGCAATTAGATTGCACAAGCAGACTGATGTTTCACAGTCAAAAAAGTTTTTTTTTTTTAATTTACACTACTGTTACACCAGATATGAGTGGTGGCACTGGGCAAGTGGGCCTGGCACACACCCTGGCAGGCAGGCAACTGCAATTAGATTACACAAGCAGAATGATGTTTCACAGTCAAAAAAGTTTTTTTTTTTTTATTTACACTACTGTTACACCAGATATGAGTGGTGGCACTGGGCAAGTGGCTTGGCAGGCAGGCAACTGCAATTAAATTACACAGGAAAAAAAAACAGACTGATGTTCTAGCCCTAAAAAGGGCTTTTTTGGGGTGCTGTCCTTACAGCAGAGATCAGATGAGTCCTTCAGGACTGTAGTGGACACTGAATACACTAGCCTAGCTATCAATTTCCCTATTAAATCAGCAGCAGCTACACTGTCCCTCCTCTCACTAAGAGTACAGCTTCTGAATGAATCTAAAATGGCTGCTGTCCAGGAGCTGGGAGGGTCTGGGAGGGAGGGTCTGCTGCTGATTGGCTGGAATGTGTCTGCAGACTGTAAGATACAGGGTCAAAGTTTACTCAATAATGACGAATAGGGGGCGGATCGAACATCGCACGAACACGAACAAGCAATATTCGCCGGGAACTATTCGTCGGCGAACAATTCGCGACATCACTACTGGGAACAAGGGAAGGGTGCACAGGCATATGTAATCACCCTAGACATATACAAAACACGGGAGGGAACTGCACTCTCATACCGTACCGGGTACACATCCCATGACCATGCGACATGCTCAGCCCTGGGTGCCACTGGCACTCACAGGAAGCTGTACTGTCCCCAGAGCCACGGCCAGTTAACCCCAGACAGGTCTGGGTGCAAGATCCATAGGGAAAATTAAAAAAAAATAATACTACACACAGAGAAACCCAGCACTCACTTACAAGCTCTCAGCTAAGATTTAAAAGCAAAAATGGAAAGGTTAGTTACCGCATCTGGCCAAATGGGACAAGCCCAGGTACTTCGTCAAGGTCCTTTCCAACAAGGTACCTGGGCTTGTTCCATTTGGCCAGATGCGGTAACTAACCTTTCCATTTTTGCTTTTAAATCTTCGCTGAGAGTTTGTAAGTGAGTGCTGTTTTTTTTCTGTGTGTTGTATTAATTTGTTTTGTAATTTTCCCTATGGATCTTGCACCCAGACCTGTCTGTGGTTAACTGCCTGTAGCTCTGGGGACAGCACAGCTTCCTGTGAGTGCCAGTGGCACCCAGGGCTGAGCATGTTGCAGGGTCATGGATATGTACCCGGTCCGGTATGAGAGTGCAGTTCCCTTCTGTGTTTTGTATATGTCTAGGGTGATTACATATGCCTGTGCACCCTTCCCTTGTTCCCAGTTTGTTTAGATTTGAACGCTTGCATTGTGTGGCTGTTTTAGGGTCCTAGGTATTGGAAAGGACCTTGACGAGGTACCTGGGCTTCTCCCATTTGGCCAGATGCGGTAACTAACCTTTCCATTTTTGCTTTTAAATCTTAGATGAGAGCTTGTAAGTGAGCGCTGGGTTTTCTCTGTGTGTTTATATATATATATATATATATGTCTGTAAATACACATATACACATATAAATACATAAATAAATAAGTACACACATATATATGTTAACATAAAGAGAATGAATCACATAAAATTTTCAGCGCAACAAACACAATATAGAAAATGCAATATAGGAGATGCAATCGAGCCAAAGTCAGTCTTAATATGAAATCAGTCTTAATATGAAGCGATTCTCTGATCTTAGTTCTTGATGCTTCTAGAGCCTTTCTATTTCCAGTATTATTATGAAATAATTGTATGTGAATAATACAAAGAGGTGGGTGTCTCCTTACCGGAATTACCCTCAATCGTATGAGGTAATGAATGCTCTCAATTATTAACCAATTAAGACCTCTGATGAAGAAGTACCAAACGGACACACTTCGAAACGCGTAAGGGTTATTTTCTAAATAGTGGCAGTGCAGTTTCACACCCACAGCGGGCCGGTTCTTTCAGCTCGCCTTATACAAACTTAAGACCTGCAATTACGCTGATAGGTGACAAAACCACCCACAGGAAACAAAGGCTTTACAGTGTGTTTCTGGGCTTACAGCGAATTTTTTAGCTTTTAAAAGTACCTATTTAAATTGTTTTAATTATTTGGCTTTGCAAGTGCACTGCAATCCCATAATCCTGAATATAGCTAATGAAAGTAATACCTCATCTACTGTCATTTGATTACACTGAGAAGCTTCTGATTGGAAGCTTTGGAATCCTTACTATTTCTTGAGTGACTTTGTAACATTAACAAGTATTGTAACTAAACATACTTGGACTAAGGTTTTATTAATGGGCGTACAACCTTTTACCCCTTCCACTGCATACGAGGATTACCATACAGTCCTGCTAAAACAGATTGGCCTGGTCCAATCCACATCTTTTATCATTTATACATGTGAATGCTTACCTCATCACGGACTGAGGGCTTTTAATGTAAGTGTATAGCGTTAAAGTATCTGTAATAAATCGACTTTTTTATACAGTATTACGCTATGTGTTGTTTGTTCTTTTTCCCTCTATAAACATCAAATTGGAGGAATACCATACTCCTGAGAGACCACAAGAAGGATCCACATATAAAAGAGAATAGCTTTTGGAAGTTTCCATTCAACAAGTGGCACGTACAAGAACAGAGTAAAGAACAAACCAACCACTCTGTAAAGAATTGTTACAGATGAAGCATCACCACCGATCCAGGGTTGCCTTGGTTAATAACTGAGGTTAATAATTGAGAGCATTCATTACCTCATACGATTGAGGCTAATTCCGGTAAGGAGACACCCACCTCTTTGTATTATTCACATACAATTATTTCATAATAATACTGGGAATAGAAAGGCTCTAGAAGCATCAAGAACTAAGATCAGAGAATCGCTTCATATTAAGACTGATTTCATATTAAGACTAACTTTGGCTCGATGGCATCTCCTATATTGCATTTTCTATATTGTGTTTGTTGCGCTGAATATTTTGTGTGATTCATTCTCTTTATGTTAACATTTTTATAAGTGTTAAGGGTACACTTTTATCATTTGGTTCATGCTGCACATCCACTTAACAACCACATGATTGATAGATCCTCTACATTGTATTTCTTATCCAGTTATTGATAAGCTTCCACTAAATCATTAGGTATTTTTCACAATATACCATAATTTGTCCACCTTTTCCATTGGTTATAATTTAGCGCTGGTAACATCTCTACATCGCCTAAACCTACACACATATATATATATATATATATATATATATATATATATATACAGAGGCAGTCTATGAATAAGGCTCTATAGGAGCTGAAACACGTAAGAGAAGCCCTTTCCAGTGCTCCTAACTCAGCCCACCACCTTGGCCATAGCTACACTTTACCTCTGTACTTGCATGCATATGCACAAACGTTGCTGTTTTTACAATCACGCTATTAATTTCAATAAAGTGCATTACGTGTTTTGAGCAGCTGTCCGGACCTCTTTTCTTGTTTTATATATATATATATATATATATATATACACATACACATAAAGCTCCTCTATTTGAAGAGTCACAGGCAGTTAACCCCGGGCCTGCCAGGGTGCAGGTCCTTAGGGAGAATTACAGAAACAGACAATAATATACACATAAAGTCCAGCACTCACAAACAAGCTCTCAGCTAGAATTAAAAAGCAAAACCGGAAGAGTTAGTTACCGCATTTGGCCAAATGGGACAAGCCCAGGTACCACATTTTTCTAAATCTTAGTCCTTTTGGGACTATCTTAGATTCAATGTATTTGTTAATACTTGATATTTCCCATTTTAATTTAAGTTGTTTTTATAGATTTGATCTTGTAATTTTTAAACACTTTGTAGATATTACTATTTTCATTTTTCCAGTGTAGTGTCACTCTATTTACTTATGAGTCTAAATGTGTCATTGATGTCATTTTCCCATTCTTTATCATTTATAGTGGCCATTATCAAGCTGTTAGTATCCTTCGAATCAGCAACCTCCACACACAGTTGCCAAATGCTTAAATATACGTGGTCACGGTGTGCCATAGAAAAAGGATGTTAAATCCAAAACTTATGTAAATAGAAACAAGCCGTACACCAGCTCACCTAATTCAATAAATAATGTATGGGATACCCTGGATAGCTAAAGGTATTGTATCCAGGGATATATATATATATATATATATATATATATATATATATATATATATATATATATAAAATATGGAGAAAAAAAGGGATATAGAAAAAAGAAAAGTAAAAGTATCAAGTATGCGCTAGCCAACACTTCCCTAAAAAGTGTAAATAATAGAATATAAGGCTAGAGGCACTGTGTGTGATGATATGATAGCTAGTGATGTCCCGAACTGTTCGCCCATGAACGGTTCCCAGCGAACATAGCTTGTTCGCGTTCGCGTTTGTGGGCGAACACATGGCGATGTTCGATCCGCCCCTATGTGTCATCATTGAGGAAACTTTGACCCTTTATGTCACAGCCGCCTGACACATTAGAGCCAATCAACATCAGACACTCCCTCACAGACCCTCCCAGCTACTCGGAATCCGCCATTTTAGACTCATAACAACCTTGCTTTCTTAATGAGAGGACGTGTTGTGTTTTTGCTCCTGACATTAATAGGAAAAACATAGCTAGGCTAGTGTATTTACAGTCCAGAAGGACTCCACTCATCTCTGCTGCAAGCACAGCACCCCAAAAAGCCCATTTTAGGGCTATATTTCGTGCCATTTTTTTTTTTTTTTTCGTTTTTTTTTTTAGCATTTGCCTGGCTTTCAGGCTGTGTGTTTAAGGCTCACAGCATATGCTGTGATTACTGCCACCACTGATATCTCCCTAACAACATTAGTTTAAATTTAACTAACCAAAAAATTTAATTATTTTGCTAGTGTAATTTTTTTTCATTTTCTATCAGGCCAGTGTCACACAGCATATACTCTGGTTCATTGCTCTGTGCCAGCCAGCATCCACCAGTGTTAATATCCGTTGATAACATTATTTTAAATTTAAAAAAAAAAAATATATATATTTTGCTAGTGTAATCTAATTACATTTACTATCAGGCCTGTGTCTGTCAGGCTCACTCAGCATTAATATACCTAATTTTTTTTTCAGTCTTTTGGTTAATTGGTTTGTGCCAGGCAGCCACCCAGCACTCATATCTATTCTTCTTCACCTTAATTTTAATATAAAAAAAAAGTTTAAATTTGTTTGCTAGTGTAATCTAATATAATTTTCTATCCGGCCTGTGTGTTTTTCTAACATACAGAGCCTACTGTGTTTACTTGCTGCCCTCCCTAGTCTATGAGCCACGACTCATATGTGTTTAACCTTTTTTTAATTTCCCCCCCAAAAAAATAATTTCAATCATTTTCTAGTGTAATCTAATAGTATTTTCTATCAGGCGTGTGTGTATCTGACTTACAGAGCCTACTGTTTTTAATAGCTGCCCTTCCAAGGCTATCAGCCACGACTCATATGTATGTGCTTAACCTTTTTCTTTAAATTCCCCAAAAAAAGTCTTTAAATCATTATGCTAGTGTAATCTAATTTTATTTTCTATCAGGCCTGTGTCTAACTGTCTATCTGACTTACACAGCATACTGTTGTTAATTGCTGCCCTACGTAGCAGCCAGCCAGTGCGACCACTCATAGAGTCATATGTGCATTGCACTTCTTAACATAATTTTAATATTAAAATCTAAAATTTTAAAATATTTTGCTAGTGTAATCTAACTTAATTTTCTATCAGGCCTGTGTTTTTGTCACTTACACAGCATACTGTGTTAAATTGCTGCCCTACCTACCATCCACGACTCATATCTGCCAGCCTGTGTGCCAGGCCCAACTAGTCAATTAGTGGCACCAATCATAATTCTTGTAACAGTATATAAAAAAATAAAAATCACAATTTTTTGGACTGAAAATATTCAGTCTCCTAGTGCCATTGAATTGCATTTACCTCCTGTCTGCCACTGCCAGCCTTTTGTGCCAGGCCGTCTAGCCAACTATTTACACCAATCATAATTGTTGTCACAGACAGTATAGTTACTAATTAAAATTAAAAAAAATTTGATTGTTGATCTTAATCCTCAGTTTGCTCGTGCCCTAGAATTGCACTTTTCTACTGCCTTCCAAGCCTGTGTGCCAGGCCTACTTGAAAAATATTTACACCAATCATATTTGTTGTGACAGTATTCTTAATAATTAAAAATTAAAATTTTTGGTAATAGTTGTTGTGAATCCTCAGTTTGCTGGTGCCATTGAATTGCACTTTCCTCCTGCCTTGCAGCCAGCTGTGAGCCAGGCCCACCTAGCCAATTATTGCCAGCAATCATATTTCTTTTAACAGTATTGCAAAAATTGTCAATCATCACTGTTTTGACTGTCAGTAATCAGTCTCCTAGTGTCCTTGAATGGCATCTACCTCCTGCCTGCCAGCCTTTTGTGCCAGGCCGTCTTGCCAACTATTTACACCAATCATAATTTTTTGTCACAGTATAGTTACTAATTAAAATTAAAAAATTCTTGATTGTTGATAATCTTAATCCTCAGTTTGCTCGTGCCCTAGAATTGCACTTTTCTACTGCCTTCCAAGCCTGTGTGCCAGGCCTACTTGAAAAATATTTACACCAATCATATTTGTTGTCACAGTATTCTTAGTAATTAAAAATTAAAATTTTTGGTAATAGTTGTTGTGAATCCTCAGTTTGCTGGTGCCAGTGTATTGCACTTTCCTCCTGCCTTGCAGCCTGCTGTGTGCCAGACCCACCTAGCCAATTATTGCCAGCAATCATATTTCTTTTAACAGTATTGCAAAAATTGTCAATCATCACTGTTTTGACTGTCAGTAATCAGTCTCCTAGTGTCCTTGAATTGCATCTACCTCCTGCCTGCCAGCCTTTTGTGCCAGGCCGTCTTGCCAACTATTTACACCAATCATAATTTTTTGTCACAGTATAGTTACTAATTAAAATTAAAAAATTCTTGATTGTTGATGATATTAATCCTCAGTTTGCTCGTAACCTAGAATTGCACTTTTCTACTGCCTGCAAGCCTGTGTGCCAGGCCTACTTGAAAAATATTTACACCAATCATATTTGTTGTGACAGTATTCTTAATAATTAAAAATTAAAATTTTTGGTAATAGTTGTTGTGAATCCTCAGTTTGCTGGTGCCATTGAATTGCACTTTCCTCCTGCCTTGCAGCCTGCTGTGAGCCAGGTCCACCTAGCCAATTGTTGCCAGCAATCATATTTCTTTTAACAGTATTGCAAAAATTGTCAATCATCACTGTTTTGACTGTCAGTAATCAGTCTCCTAGTGTCCTTGAATTGCATCTACCTCCTGCCTGCCAGCCTTTTGTGCCAGGCCGTCTTGCCAACTATTTACACCAATCATAATTTTTTGTCACAGTATAGTTACTAATTAAAATTAAAAAATTCTTGATTGTTGATGATCTTAATCCTCAATTTGCTCGTGCCCTAGAATTGCACTTTTCTACTGCCTTCCAAGCCTGTGTGCCAGGCCTACTTGAAAAATATTTAAACCAATCATATTTGTTGTGACAGTATTCTTAATAATTACAGGGAGTGCAGAATTATTAGGCAAGTTGTATTTTTGAGGATTAATTTTATTATTGAACAACAACCATGTTCTCAATGAACCCAAAAAACTCATTAATATCAAAGCTGAATAGTTTTGGAAGTAGTTTTTAGTTTGTTTTTAGTTATAGCTATTTTAGGGGGATATCTGTGTGTGCAGGTGACTATTACTGTGCATAATTATTAGGCAACTTAACAAAAAACAAATATATACCCATTTCAATTATTTATTTTTACAAGTGAAACCAATATAACATCTCAACATTCACAAATATACATTTCTGACATTCAAAAACAAAACAAAAACAAATCAGTGACCAATATAGCCACCTTTCTTTGCAAGGACACTCAAAAGCCTGCCATCCATGGATTCTGTCAGTGTTTTGATCTGTTCACCATCAACATTGCGTGCAGCAGCAACCACAGCCTCCTAGACACTGTTCAGAGAGGTGTACTGTTTTCCCTCCTTGTAAATCTCACATTTGATGATGGACCACAGGTTCTCAATGGGGTTCAGATCAGGTGAACAAGGAGGCCATGTCATTAGATTTTCTTCTTTTATACCCTTTCTTGCCAGCCACGCTGTGGAGTACTTGGACGCGTGTGATGGAGCATTGTCCTGCATGAAAATTATGTTTTTCTTGAAGGATGCAGACTTCTTCCTGTACCACTGCTTGAAGAAGGTGTCTTCCAGAAACTGGCAGTAGGACTGGGAGTTGAGCTTGACTCCATCCTCAACCCGAAAAGGCCCCACAAGCTCATCTTTGATGATACCAGCCCAAACCAGTACTCCACCTCCACCTTGCTGGCGTCTGAGTCGGACTGGAGCTCTCTGCCCTTTACCAATCCAGCCACGGGCCCATCCATCTGGCCCATCAAGACTCACTCTCATTTCATCAGTCCATAAAACCTTAGAAAAATCAGTCTTTAGATATTTCTTGGCCCAATCTTGATGTTTTAGCTTGTGTGTCTTGTTCAGTGGTGGTAGTCTTTCAGCCTTTCTTACCTTGGCCATGTCTCTGAGTATTGCACACCTTGTGCTTTTGGGCACTCCAGTGATGTTGCAGCTCTGAAATATGGCCAAACTGGTGGCAAGTGGCATCTTGGCAGCTGCACGCTTGACTTTTCTCAGTTCATGGGCAGTTATTTTGCACCTTGCTTTTTCCACACGCTTTTTGCGACCCTGTTGACTATTTTGAATGAAACGCTTGATTGTTCGATGATCACGCTTCAGAAGCTTTGCAATTGTAAGAGTGCTGCATCCCTCTGCAAGATATCTCACTATTTTTGACTTTTCTGAGCCTGTCAAGTCCTTCTTTTGACCCATTTTGCCAAAGGAAAGGAAGTTGCCTAATAATTATGCACACCTGATATAGGGTGTTGATGTCATTAGACCACACCCCTTCTCATTACAGAGATGCACATCACCTAATATGCTTAATTGGTAGTAGGCTTTCGAGCCTATACATCTTGGAGTAAGACAACATGCATAAAGAGGATGATGTGGTCAAAATACTCATTTGCCTAATAATTCTGCACTCCCTGTAAAAATTAAAATTTTTGGTAATAGTTGTTGTGAATCCTCAGTTTGCTGGTGCCATTGAATAGCACTTTCCTCCTGCCTTGCAGCCTGCTGTGAGCCAGGCCCACCTAGCCAATTGTTGCCAGCAATCATATTTCTTTTAACAGTATTGCAAAAATTGTCAATCATCACTGTTTTGACTGTCAGTAATCAGTCTCCTAGTGTCCTTGAATTGCATCTACCTCCTGCCTGCCAGTCTTTTGTGCCAGGCCGTCTTGCCAACTATTTACACCAATAATAATTTTTTGTCACAGTATAGTTACTAATTAAAATTAAAACATTCTTGATTGTTGATGATCTTAATCCTCAGTTTGCTCGTGCCCTAGAATTGCACTTTTCTACTGCCTTCCAAGCCTGTGTGCCAGGCCTACTTGAAAAATATTTACACCAATCATATTTGTTGTCACAGTATTCTTAGTAATTAAAAATTAAAAATTTTGGTAATAGTTGTTGTGAATCCTCAGTTTGCTGGTGCCATTGAATTGCACTTTCCTCCTGCCTTGCAGCCTGCTGTGTGCTAGGCCCACCTAGCCAATTGTTGCCAGCAATCATATTTCTTTTAACAGTATTGCAAAAATTGTCAATCATCACTGTTTTGACTGTCAGTAATCAGTCTCCTAGTGTCCTTGAATTGCATCTACCTCCTGCCTGCCAGCCATTTGTGCCAGGCCGTCTTGCCAACTATTTACACCAATCATAATTGTTGTCACAGTATAGTTACTAATTAAAATTAAAAAAAAATTGTTTGTTGATCTTAATCCTCAGTTTGCTCGTGCCATTGAATTGCACTTTTCTACTGCCTGCCAGCCTGTGTGCCAGGCCCAACTATCCAATTAGTTCCAGCCATCATATTTATTTTAACAGTATTGCAAAATTTGTCAATCATCACTGTTTTGACTGTCAATCTGCAGTCTACTAGTGCCCTCCTTGAATTGCATTTTCCTCCTGCCTGCCTGCCTGTGTGCCAGTCCCAACTAGCCAATTAGTGCCACCAATCATATTTATTGTAACAGGATTGGAATTTCTGTTAATCATAACTGTTTTGACTGAAGTCTCCTAGTGCCATTGAATTGCAGTTTCCTTCTCCCAGCGTGTCTGCCAGACAGGCCCATTTGCCAACTAGTGCCAAACAATCATATTTGTTGTCACAGTACTTGTAATATTTAAAAAAATTAACAATTTGTGATTTTTAAAACATCTGTCTTTTTTGTTGTTGTCAGTCTCACGGCGTATACTGTGCCCACTTTCACAGTGCCACCACTCAATTGGTGTAATAGTATTGTTAGTGTCCATTTAAAAAAAATTACGGGGGGGCGGAGCTAACTGCCGAGCAGGGAAGTCGCATCTCTTAGGAGCTCTGCTGGTATCTATGAAAAATACAAGATTATTTAACTCTATTTGCTTAATTTTTGCCCTTGTGGGATCCCAGTACACACCCAGACACCGCTAAAAGGTGATTATAAATTCTTGGAGCTTTTTTTTAAAAAAAAAAAAGTCAGGCTCCGCGGGTAGCGGAAACCAACAGAGGCCTTGGACTTCTACACCAGTTGCCGGAGGGTCGGGGCTCCGCTCCGGCGACTGAAGTGATAAGCCGAGAGACTCACCTAAGAACTAATTAGTTTTTTATAGCCCGCCAACTATCAGGCAAAAGAAGCAGGGCTGGAGCCACGCGCGGACACCGCGCAAATCACCTTACAGCTTGCATCCTGCATTACGGCTACAACTGACCGGCTTGACAAACAGGCGCTTGGTCCGGAGGGTCGGGGATCCACTCCGGACGAAGATCTTACCGGGTGGTGGACAGAAAGAGTTACCGGATCTACTGCATCACGCTGTGAGCCAGAGTCACAAACCGGATGGCAGCTGGTTGAGCCTGGAGGCTGAACGGACACTCGGGTTTTCCTGTAGGGTGACGGAGCAAAGAGAAATAGCCACGACCAGATCTGAAGGCCCCCGGGGTAAGCTGGCCACAGGCCTTTTGATCTATACACTGCCTACACACCTGAACTATAAAGGGCGTGAAAAAACGCCATTTTTCTTGCTGGCCTGTTGAACTGTCCCCGCTACGGCCCACGTGGGATCAATTGCAGCCTGATAGACACTGACAATAAAAGTATTTACTAATACCCTTATAATTTGCTCAGAGGTATACTTAGACCGTGCTACTTCTGTGGTCTACTACTTGCCAGCCTGCCCTTGCAGAGGCCTAGAACGCTATTAAGCCCAACTACTAATAGAAGTGTAAGTCACAAATAGAGCGGCCCTGTAAGCTTGGCCTCAGTACACATATTTTTGCGGCTAGGGGTCTCTGGGGACTTTGATGCACATTCATAGGAGGCATATCTAGACCCACCCTACTCTAAATAGTGAGCTACCCTAGAGGAAAAATTTCATGCTCTGGTAAACCTCCTCAATTACATTAAAAAAGCAGGGGGCAACAGAAAGAAGCAAACAAGCAAATAAAGCAAAAAGAGAAAAACATCAGCACTACATTTTTGCTAACCCATCAAGCTATATTTGAACTGCATCACGTTCTTGAGCAGATCAGGTACCCTTTGAGGCTGTCCCTGGGGCATAGGGTGAAGGAAACTCATACATTACAATATTAAAGGCTGCTGCACCAATCCAGGTGTCATTGTAATCACTGCATAATACAAAGTGCAGTGCTTTTGCTTAACCTGCAGTTTCCCTCTGGAGACTGTTTGCAACAAGAGGCAACATCTGATAGCAGAAAGCCCTAACACCATAACTTGCCCCACATATTTGGAGATCCTGGTGTCTCCCAGGCCCCATACATTGTCACACTCTGGGTCTCGAGGAGCTCAGCAACCTCTGCAGGTCATATTGATACCTTGGCCTGCTACTAACTTTTGCTACCAAACAGCTACATCAGCCCAAAACCTTGTGCTGACTATTCTGGCTATACTCTGTCAGTGGGCCTCACTGTATTGTGATTCCAGTGCTGCTGCGTCAGCTTATGTGCCTTTGAGCCCTAACTCAAAGTGGAGTGTTGTGTACCAATTTTGCTTGTTTAACAATCTTTCTTCCTTACAGGTCTGCTGCTAATGTATTAGCTCTTGGTCTATCAGACTAAGATTTCAGTGTTATATCATTATTGTGCCTGTCTAACCACTTATTTTGTCTGCAGGTTGTCTTTTTATAACAATGATTTTTGCAGTTAGTAAGGGTCTGTATATGCTTAAACTACAAGCACAACTACGCTACCCATTTTACTAGAGATTTCATTAAGGCACACACTCCTAGATAAGCTGCCATCCAGCAGATACTACAAAAAGCCACACCGCTCAAGACTGGTGCACTGGATCCAGTTTAAAGCATCTTAGTATCACTAAAGTATCATAAAGGTGAAATCCCCTGGATAAGCAGCTATTCAGCAGATACTATAGCATAGAGCCCAATTCCCTAGATACTCTCTGACACTCTCTCCATCCATTTCCTGCTGTACTAGGGGACAGCAGGTCATACCCTCAATTCCTTTTCCCGTCCTGGCCAAGTGAGGGCAATCTCCCTGGAGGGAGTGTTTACAGAGCTCTTCACTCCACCCACCTTTGAAAAGGGCTGACTTTGTTCTGAATATACCGTGGACTATCCAGCAGAACCTTACTATGGCTAGCAGAACACTGCTAGCTATGGCTACCTAAACCAAGATTGACGTCAGGGGGACTTAAGCTTCACCCTATTCACCATTGTTTTACTTAAATATATCATATCCTGCAGACCTAGTGTCTTAAGAACTGGCTTTGGCAGAAGACACAATCCTGAAACCATGTCCCAAAACTCCAAAAGGAAAACTAAACCGTCTCACACCTCTGGAAAAACTGTCGCAGATCACTTTAAAAACCACCACGCTGGGAAAACTCAAATGTACAGAGACTCCACTCCCGCTTTGGAAGGCAGTGAATCTGAAGGCAGTATAGACTCTCAACCTCCTATGTCAGATACTTTATCTGCAAACATTGTAGATGTCCTAACCAGACGAATGAATCTCCTTCAAGAGACACTGACAAAGGAAATTAAGGGATCCACAGCTGAGCTCCGAAGAGAGATTGGAGCTTTAGGAGAACGTACCGAAACTCTGGAGCGTAAACAAGAAGATCTTGCTGTGGACCATGCTCACTTACAAGCCTATTCCCAAAATCTTGCAATTCAAATATCGGACCTAGAATTGAAACTAGCTGATATGGAAGACCGCTCCCGCCGGAATAATCTGAGATTCCGCGGAATCCCTGAAGAGGTTGGCCCCCAAGAACTGGAGTCATATGTTTTGGAGTTTTGTAATATCTTCTTCACCACTCCAGAGAAGCCTGACCTCCTACTGGACAGAGTCCACAGAGTAGCACGACCTAGAACTGTCTCTCAAGAAAAACCTAGAGATGTTCTAGCTAGGATCCATTTTTTTACCCACAAGGAGAAGATAATGAGAGAACTGGCCAATAAACCGCAACTCCCTGAGAAGTTCCAACAAATAGCGGTGTTCCCAGACATTTCCAGCTATACTTTACAAAAGAGAAGGTCCTTTAGGACCATCACCCAAATTCTGAGAACAGAGAATATTAGATACAGATGGGGATACCCGACAAGGCTTATAGTTAGTAAAGATGGTGAGACACACACAATTTTCACCCCTAAAGAAGGCTTTGACCTGCTCCAAGACTGGCGCTTAGCATCCACCAAACCCCGAAAGGACATTGGTTCTCTGCCCCCTAAAGATAGGTCAGCTATTATGGACATGGTCCAACCTTCATTAAGATCTACTGCAAAGGACACTCCTAATGTCACTGACATCCGGGCAGGTGCCCCAGACTTCACCCCTAGGTTACAAAAGCCCACCAAATGATACAATAAAGAGCTCTGGTGTTAGGCTAGTGCACATGAATATATTGTTAGCTATATTTATCGTTAGATAGGAATAACTTGAAGGAAAAAGGATTGTTACATAGCTCACTGAATGGTAAATAACTAGTCCTGACCTTCAGCTGGTAACTATGTATATATTGTTCAATGTTGCTCCCAGGTATAGGTTGCCTAACACTTGAGGGACATGTGGAGACCCGTGACCTCCCGCAGGATAAAGGACGCTTGTCCAACAACACCTGCTCTACTATCTTACCCTATTTGCTCCGGCGGGACTTCGGGGGTCTCCCCATCTCCTCTCTCTCCAGCACCACAGGTGACTTAATCTCTCTCAGACACCTAAATGTTATTGATCGAGACTATATGGTGAGTTAATGGTGTCTACAACAGGTTTTACGTTACTAACTCTACATGGTGGTATTCCTGCTGATCTGCAGCCAGTACGCATATACATAATGATAGGTTATTCTATGCGTTAGTTATATTCTAAAAGGTAGATACTGGTATATGTATCATCAAAGGATAACTGAATAGATCTGGCCCATCATGGGCATATATGTAAATATTTCTAAATGTAATTTCCGGGTATCAGCTGCCTAATGTGCAAAAAACATGGGGAGACCTGTGACTTCCCATAAGCGAACGGGTGCTTACCCAGCAGTTCCTGCGTTACTCATTTCTTGGCCATTTGGTCATGCTGGGACTCATGAGCTCTCCCCATGTAGTTTGTTTTCAGTTCCACAGGTTATTTACTCACTCTCAGACACCTATAAGCTTCGGACCTAAGTTATATGACGATATTATAGTATTTACACTGTTATTGGTATCACTAGTTTAACGTGCTACTATGCTTGCAGTGCTGTGATGTTTTTATTTAGTTTAATGAACAACCTTTGGTGTATTCCTTATATTCACAATCCCCCAATGACAGTCAATCTCTACATACAAGTTTAATACTTGTACTACCCCCCCCCCCCATATACGCAAATTTTATTTGTGTTATCCCCTTATACGGGGACTGGAGAAGTCAGTTTGGTATTCAGCCACACTTCTCCTTTTGGTGATCCAGCGGTTCACCATATTGAATAATATTGTTAAAACCTCATACTACCAATTTAGATTCGACTGATCCAAAGCCCTGGACACTTACTATATTAATTGAATTAACTTGGTGCCTCTCATTGTCCACTGTTCGTTATATCTCTTTTTTTTTATCACTCTCTAGGTGAAACTAAGCTCCCTAGGGGAAATAATCCTCGTGATAAAGGAAACGATAAACCAGTTTTGAGCTCGGCAAGGGCCACAATCAGGTGCGCAGGTCCAGGCGGGGTAAGTCTATCATCAAAACCCTCCCCTCTACCCTCCCTCTCCCTACCTACCACTCCCTCCCTCCCCCAAGTTCAAGATGGCGTCAACCCCTAATCATATATCCTTTGCAACATTAAATGCCAAAGGATTAAACTCACAAGATAAGAGAAGCATGCTTACCAACACCATGAAATCTCTGAAAGTACAAGTCATGTTTTTACAAGAGACACACTGGATAAAGTCAAACCAGACTCCATACAGGACCCCAGAGTATCCTGTGGTGGTTCTAGCTTCTCACACTGAGAAATCTAGAGGAGTTGCGATAGCTATACACAAATCTATACATTTTGACCACATTCACGCAGAGAGAGATAGCCAGGGACGATTCCTACTGCTCAATTGTAAATTGAACGGTGTACTGTTCACTCTGGTCAACATCTACGCCCTGAATCAAATGCAAACTAAGTTCCTGAAAGATGCCTTGTCTAAAATTGAGAAACACAAAGCTGGGACTATTATACTAGGGGGGGACTTTAATATGATATGGGACCCCCTACTAGATAAGAAAGTTCAAAGCGGGAAAACAATAGACATGTACTCTGTGACTACTGCTAACAAATTTCGACAACACATTATCCAACATAATCTATATGATATTTGGAGGGCACTACACCACAATGATAGGGACTACACATACTTTTCTAGACCACATAATTCGTACTCGAGGCTCGACCATTTCTTCACTGACTCATGGACGCTTAATAGAGTCCTAACGTCACACATTAAGGTCTGCTCATGGTCAGATCATGATATTTTGTCATTTACGCTCTCTACTGACTTAGCCACAGAGACTAGACCTAGCTGGAAACTCCCAAAACAAATGCTTCAAGATAAAACGTTTAGAATGTCCCTCCAAGCCTCTATTGTTGAGTTTCTAAGAATAAATGAAACCCCGGATATGTCCTCCCAAACTATTTGGGCTGCTCTGAAAACTTACATCAGAGGGATCTGCATTCGACGGCAGGCGATGCTACGACGTCAAGCAGGTCTGCCCGTCGGCCTCCTCATGGCTGAACTTCGCGCTGTAGAGCAGGAGAATAAAAACTCCCCAACTACAAGCCTAGCTGATAAAATTAAGGAATTGCGAACGCAATTGGCAGATAGAGACTTGCAAAGAGTTAAAGAATCTTATGCTAGATTCAAGAAGCTGATGTATTGCCAAGGTAATAAGGCCTCAACCCTCCTTGCTCATAAATTAAGATGCAGGACAGCGGCGGGTAGGATCTTATCACTCCAGAGAGGTGACAGCTCGGTCTACTCACCTAAGGACATTGGGGAGACGTTTGCGGAATATTACTCTAACCTGTATCACCTCAAGCCCTCGATGACTGCTAAAGAGTCCTCCTCGTGTGAAATGGTACATTTCTTACGGATGCTGGGCCTACCATCCCTCGCAGATGAGGATGGAGAGGCACTTAAAGCCCCATTTTCCCTAAATGAGCTTAGTTTAGCCATTAAACACTCCCAAAATAACAAGGCTCCAGGTCCTGATGGGTACCCAACAGCCTTCTATAAACTGTTTAAACCGGAACTCCAGGGGATCCTCCTCAAGGTCTTTTCGGAGGCCCGAGAGGCAGGCTCATTCCATAAAGAATTCCTGCAAGCAGTAATTTTGCCCATACCGAAACCAAATAAAGACCCCTCACAATGTACGAGCTACAGACCAATATCCTTGATTAATGGTGATGTAAAGCTATATGCAAAGCTATGGGCTAACCGCCTCAATAGCCTGCTCCCAAAGGTGATTCATACAGACCAAGTTGGTTTCACGTTCGGCAGAGAAGGCCCAGACAATTCTCGGAAAACGCTGAACATACTCACAGAAGCCTCCCGACTGAGGACACCCATGCTGGCCCTGTCGCTAGATGCAGAAAAAGCGTTTGACAGGGTCAGATGGGAATACCTATGGCATACGCTTGCTCAATTTGGCATGCCAGAGATCGTGATTAAAGCAATTCGAGCCCTGTATTCTTGTCCCTCAGCAGTAGTTAAAGGTATGGGGTTTGCCTCCCCGGAAATATGTATCACCAACGGCACCAGACAAGGATGCCCCCTGTCTCCTCTAATTTTTTCCATGGCCATTGAACCTTTAGCTCAGGCTATTAGACAATCACCTGCAGTAAGAGGGGTCCAGCTTGGAGGCATTACTGCGAAGATCGCACTATACGCGGACGATGTCACGCTCTTCTTAACAAACCCAATAGGCTCCCTGCCAGTACTCTTTGATATTATCTCTGAGTTCGGAGCCCACAGCTACTACAAAGTTAACGTCACCAAAACAGAGGCGTTACCGGTAGGCATGCCAGCGTTTGAATTGGAAATTTTACAAACACTGTACTCCTTCCAATGGTCACGAACCTCCATTCGGCACTTAGGGGTACAGCTAGGTCCGGACCCGAAATTGGTTATTTCTATTAACTACACAACCCTCATTAAAGAGGTCACTGAGCTCACATCTTCGTGGAGCCTTAAAGAAATTTTGTGGCTGGGCCGCATTGCATCCTTCAAAATGACGATCTTACCAAAAATTCTGTACTATTTCCGCTGTATCCCTCTTAATGTACCTACTGCTTTTATAGACAAGCTCCAATCTCTTGGGCAACACTATATCTGGAATAAGTCCAGGCCCCGGATAGCGGCAAAGATTCTCCAAAAGAGATATGAATATGGAGGAGTTGCAATGCCTAACGTACGTGGATATTACGAGGCAGCCAGGCTCTCTCATATCACGGCATGGGCAGATAAGGGGGAACAGCAGGGCTGGAAAAACATAGAAACTTCGAACCTTCCCCTAGGCCTAAGATTGGCAGACTTACCCTGGATCCCTAAGCATTGTGTTGACAGCTTAGGAATACAAAATATCATTATCAGAGACAATCTGAAAGTCTGGTATAGCCTCAGAAACCTCCGCGACATCGCCCCACACCCATCTCCCATTCATTCTATACCGGCCTTACTGGCGGCTCTTCCTGATACACACATACAGCAGTGGAGGGACTTAAACCTCAAAGTGGTCTCCTGTGTGTACCCCTCGGACACCTTAATCTCACCTCATAATATCAGTACCATAATCCCAGAGCCCCCCCCCGTGGGCCTCCTTTGAATATTCGAGGCTCTACGCCTTTATGACATCTTGGGGATTCCCCAAAACCCTAAACAGACCCCTGACTAATTGGGAAAAGCTATGGCAACTCCCTATTAAGACCCCTAGGCTCATATCGTTTCACTACGATCTTCTACAGTCGTCCACTAACAAAGACAGACCATGGCAGATAAGGGCTTGGGAGGGTGATTTATCCAGACCAATTTCAGATAAAGATCTATCCATAGCCATGACGTTGACTAAAAAGACAGTACACTGTGCAAATACACTAGAGGCTTACATGAAATTATTCCTAAAATGGTACTATACTCCCACAAGGCTGTCACAGATGTTCCCCACAGCGCCTCCTCTATGTTGGAGGGAATGCATGCAAAGGGGCTCAGACATGCATACTTGGTGGGATTGCCCAAAGCTGGCACCTCTCTGGACTCAGGTAGAAACCCTCTGTGCTAACCTGGGGCTATCTATCCCACTAACTCCTGCAATCGCTCTTTTACACATTTTCCCGAGGAGCGTCCCAACCCATGTCTCTAAATTGGTCATCTTCGTCCTAGCGGCCACGAAACTGGCGATAGCAAGAGCCTGGAAACAAACCCAGCCCCCAGACATAACGGCTGTCACATCTGTAATGCAGGTGTACGCCACAATGGAACAAAGCTTCTACTCCCATATGGACAAGGAAGAGCTTTACTGGCAGATTTGGGAGCCCTGGTTTAACCACCAGGGAACTCAAAGATAAATGACTGTGTGGACCCAAGGTCCTAGTCACCCCCACCACCATACCCTTACCCCTCCCTCTCCCCCCCCCCTCCTTTTCCCTCCTCCCTCATGCTCCACCTGGACTCCCCCGCCTGGAAATGCGCACTATAATTCCCAGTTGTAGTACACGGAGAGGCACTTCTAAGCTGACTTCACGAAATTCCTAGAAATTTGAGTTACTGTGTAGGACTGAGGTACTACCCGGTCCTTATAACCTAAGTTTGTTCATTCTGTTTGTAAATGATGTTTTCATAATGGATTTATTTCTGAGTTCACATTAATCGAAAATGAGGTTTATATGACAGATATTCTATTTCATTCTAGACACACTTGACCTATATACGCAGTAATGTCATTAATTGCTACGCTTGCTGTGTCATACCAACGGCATAATGTTTATGTATATGTTCACCGATTGGTCACCTGCGTTGTGACATCTGCTGTAATGTTTAATCCTCAATAAAAAACTTTTGGAAAAAAAAATAAAAAATTACAGGCAGAGGCAGGCCACCCCGCAGGTTCCATGGTCATGGTCGTGGTGCTGTGATTCCTTTAGACCCTACAAATATGCACATTGTTCAGACGCCGGGTGCCAGGGGGGACGCAAAAACTTCTGAGGAGGACCTAGTTGAATGGCTAACACAGGACACCCAATCTTCTTCAGCTTCCGCTGCTAGACCTCCTAACCTTGACGCACCATCTACGTCCAGCTGTGCTTTGGGCAGGTCTCAAGTGACCAGTGACACTCCCCCGCCTGTCGCCACCACCAACACTAGCACCACAGCCGCTTCACTTGATCTGTCACAGGAGTTATTGACACATCAGTTGGAAGAAATGAGTGATGCGCAACCATCATTGACAGAGGATGTAGATAATAGTGATCAGTCTCAGTCAGGCAGCATTACCGACATGGAGGTACGGTGTGATGATGATGATGATGTTGTACCCGCTGCTGCTTCCTTTCTTGATGTTTCAGCTACAAGTGAAGCGGTTGATGATGATGTGTCGGTGGATGTCACGTGGGTGCCTGCTAGAAGAGAAGAAGAAGAGGGGGAAAGTTCAGATGGGGAGACAGAGAGGAGGAGGAGGAGGAGACGATTTGGAAGCATGGGGAGGTCGTCTCAAGGAGCTAGTGGCACAGTCAGACAGCATGCATCGTCACCAGGGGTCAGCCAGACAGCACGCCGACGCCCATCAACGCATGCTGTTGCCACCACCAGAATGCCGTCATCGCAGAGCTCAGCAGTGTGGCATTTTTTTTGTGTGTCTGCCTCTGACAACAGCGATGCCATTTGCAACCTGTGCCAAAAGAAACTGAGTCGTGGGAAGTCCAACAGCCACCTAGGTACAACTGCTTTGCGAAGGCACATGGTCTCCCATCACAAAGGCCGATGGGAAGAACACATGAGTAGAAGCAGCACACAAAGTGAAAGCCGCCCTCCTCCTCCAGCTCCAGCATCTTCAGCCACGTCAACCAGTGCTGTCCTCCTTGCCCCCTCTCAACCATCCTCCACTCAGTCTCTCTTACATAGCAGTTCCTGGTCATCTGCCCACAGTCAGGTGTCTGTCAAGGACATGTTTGAGCGTAAGAAGCCAATTTCTCAAAGTCACCCTCTTGCCCGGCGTCTGACAGCTGGCTTGTCTGAACTCTTAGCCCGCCAGCTTTTACCATACAAGCTGGAGGAGTCTGATGCTTTCAAAATATTTGTATCTATTGAGACACCGCAGTGGAAGGTACCTGGCAGAAATTTATTTTCACAAAAGGCAATCCCAAACCTGTACTCTGTTGTGAGAAAGGAAGTTATGGCATGTCTGGCACACAGCGTTGGGGCAAGGGTCCATATGACCACGGATAGCTGGTCTGCAAAGCATGGTCAGGGCAGGTATATCCCCTACACTGCACATTGGGTAAACCTGCTGACTTCTGACAAGCATGGAATGCGTGGCTCTGCAGAAGAGTTGGTGACACCGCCACGACTTGCAGGCAGGCCTGCTGCTACCTCCTCTACTCCTCCTACTCCATCCTCTTCCATAACCTCTTCCTCGGCTGAGTCCTCTTCAACTTCTGCGTCTTGCTCCACATCTATGGCACCCCCCCAGCTCCCCAGGTACTATGCTACATCCCGGGTACGGCAGTGTCACTCCGTCTTGGGGTTGACTTGCCTGAAAGCGGAGAGTCACACCGCACCAGCACTCCTGACCGCCCTGAACGCACAGGTGGATCAGTGGCTGACTCCGCACCAACTGGAGATTGGCAAGGTTGTTTCTGACAATGGAAGTAATTTGGTGGCGGCATTGAAATTGGGCAAGTTAACACATGTGCCGTGCATGGCACATGTGTGCAATCTAATTGTACAACGATTTGTCCATAAGTACCCAGGCTTACAGGACATCCTGAAGCAGGCCAGGAAGGTGTGTGGCCATTTCAGGCGTTCCTACACGGCCATGGCACACTTGTCCGATATCCAGCATTGAAACAACCTGCCAGTGAGGCGCTTGATTTGCGACAGCCTGACATGGTGGAATTCAACACTCCTAATGTTTGACCGCCAGCTCCAACAAGAAAAAGCTGTTAATGAGTATTTGTATGACCGGGGTGCTAGGCCAGCCTCTTGGGAGCTGGGGATATTTTTTCCAAATTACTGGACGCTCATGCGCAATGCCTGTAGGCTCATGCGTCCTTTTGAGGAGGTGACAAACCTTGTCAGTCGCACCGAAGGCACCATCAGCAACATCATGCCATTTGTTTTCTTCCTGGAGCGTGCCCTGCGAAGAGTGCTGGATCAGGCAGTAGATGAGCGTGAAGAGGAAGCGGAAGAGTTGTGGTGTCCATCACCCCCACAAACAGCCGAATCAGCATCGCTTGCTGGACCTGTGGCAATGCAGGAAGAGGATTGTGAGGAAGAGGAGTCAGAGGAGGAATGTGGCTTTGAGGAGGAGGAGGAGGAAGACCGAGCACAACAGGCATCCCAGGGTGCTCGTTGTTGTCACCTCTCTGGTACCCGTGGTGTTGTACATGGCTGGAGGGAAGAAGATACCATCAGTGAGATCAGTGAGGAGGAGGAATGGGACATGATTAGCTCGGCATCCAACCTTGTTCAAATGGGTTCTTTCATGCTGTCGTGCCTGTTGAGGGACCCTCGTATAAAAAAGCTGAAGGAGAACGACCTGTACTGGGTGTCCACGCTCCTCAACCCCCGGTATAAGCATAAAGTGCCTGAAATGTTACCAAATTCCCGCAAGTCGGAAAGGATGGAGCATTTTCATAATAAATTAAAAACTATGCTTTACACAGCGTATAAGGGTGATGTCACAGCACCACGGGAATGTAACAGGGGAAGAGATTAAATTAATCCTCCTCCTCCCACGACCACGGCGGCAAGGACCGGACGCTTTCCTGACGTCTTGTTGATGGAGGACATGCGTACCTTTTTAACTCCCATGCACCATCAGAGCCTTTCGGGATCCAGCCTTAGAGAAAGACTCAACTGACAGGTAGCAGACTACCTAGCTTTAACTGCGGATCTCGGCACTCTCAGGAGCGATGGACCCCTTGACTACTGGGTGTGCAGGCTGGACTTGTGACCTGAGCTATCCCAATTTGCAATGGAACTTCTGGCCTGCCCCGCTTCAAGTGTCCTGTCCGAAAGGACTTTCAGTGCAGCAGGAGGTTTTGTCACTGAGAAGAGAAGTCGGCTAGATCAAAAAAGCCTTGACTATCTCACTTTTATAAAAATGAATGAGGGCTGGATCCCGAAGGGACTGACATTGGGAGATACATTTGAATAAAAAAGGCCTGATGATGAGATGAGCTGGCTTGGGCTACAACTGGTACACAGGCTGGTCTTTTTTTTTTGTTATAAAGCCGGAGGACTTGCTTGACTTATCCGCCAACAACTAGTGTTCAAGCCACAAGCTTTTAGGGCACTTTATAAATGTTTTACAAACATCAATTTTTCTGGCCGCTGCTACAGCAGTTGCTACAACAATACCCAATTTTTTCAGTCATTTGTACATTCCTAATTTTTCTGGCCTCTACTGCAGCTCTGTGGGTACAAAACTCAAATAAAAAAAATAAGGCACATAACACTAGTGATTAAACTGTTACGAATTGTACAACTTAGCAAACCACTCATATCTGGTGGACCATTAAATTGAACGCAAAATGCCACAAATTTGAAGGAGGAGGACCGACCAAGCATCTTTATCCGTCTCTTGGTTGCTCTAAATTATCTCCATGTTCCATCTATGCCATACCTGTTGTAATGATTTAGCTTAGGTTGCAAAGGATCACAACTGCAGAGAGTCTGTATAAAGTGGATGTATCACTTTGGCAATTGGAGTATTTATGTAGCATAAACCAAGCTGCGTTCAGTGAATTTATTATAAAGGAAACAATTTGTTGCAGAGATAAGGTTTGTCACGCAACAGAAAACAAAGTCAGAATTGTTGTTAAACTTCACAACAAGAAGAATAGGATAAACTGAAATGGCAGTCTCTTAGGTATAAATCAAACACCGTACCTTTCAGAGGTTCCGGATAGTGGAGCTGTATACTGTGAGCAGGAGAACTCAGCACTGTATGCGAGAGGATGCGGGAGGCAGTCCGGTTATGCTGCAGTGAAACAAACTGTCAGCAATTCCAAGCAGCTCTGAGTGAGCGGTGAGAGAGTGACTGAGCGTCTGAAGCAGGTTGTCAGATTCACTTAAAGCGTGCACGACAATAAGACTGCAGGAGGAAGGTTTGTTTAAATTGAAGAACGGATATGACCGTTATTTGTTTTAAGCTTGAAAAGAAATTATCCTTATGAGTTCAGCAATTCCGGAAAAGGCAAAACTTAGAAAGCTTCTCAGAAGTCATTTCAAGAGGTGATTTAAATAGCAGCTACAGACTTTAGCTAGGTTAGTTTAATAATCAAGCACCTGTTTGTGGTCACATGATGCTTTAAATACAGGTAAAGCTAGAGTCAGGTGACTGGAGGAAGGAGGTAAGAAGTGGAATGGAATCCGTACACCTGTACTCTATTGTGCAAAAGGGTGGCATATGTGGTGTTTCATGCTGTTGTGCCTGTTGCGGGTCGTGGCCCATGGTATAAAAAGGCTGAAGGAGAACGACCTGTAATGGGTGCCCCATCAAATTTTTAGAAAAATGTTCCTGGTTCCTCTCAATTATCTCTGGGTTTCTAAAATGGATGCCATACCTGTACTCGCTTGTGCAAAAGGATGGCATATGTGGTGGTGTTTCCCGCAGTAGTTTCTGTTGAGGGTGCTGGACCCTCTTATAAAAAAGCTGAAGGAGAACGACCTGGAGTGGGAGTCCAAGCATGGTTTTTGGGGCTATTTCACTTTTCCAAACAATTATCTGTGGGTTTCTAAAATCAATGCCTTTCCTGTAATCTATTATTCAAAAGGATGACATATGTCCTCTTTCATGCTGTTGTTTCAGTTGAGGCTCCAGGACCCTCTTATTAAAAAGGCCTGAGGATAAATAAGTGTACTGGGTGTCTAATCAATGTTTTTTTCTATTTCCCGGTTGCAAATAATGATCTGTGGGTTTTTAAAATCAATGCCTTTCCTGTAATCTATTATTCAAAAGGATGACATATGTCCTCTTTCATGCTGTTGTTTCGGTTGAGGCTCCGGGACCCTCTTATTAAAAAAGGCCTAAGGATAAATAAGTGTACTGGGTGTCTAAACTATGTATTTTTCTATTTCCCGGTTGCAAATAATGATCTGTGGGTTTCTAAAATCAATGCCTTTCCTGTAATCTATTATTCAAAAGGATGACATATGTCCTCTTTCATGCTGTTGTTTCGGTTGAGGCTCCGGGACCCTCTTATTAAAAAGGCCTGAGGATAAATAAGTGTATTGGGTGTCTAATCAATGTTTTTTCTATTTCCCGGGTCATATAAATGATCTCTGGGATTCTAAAATCAATGCCTTTCCTGTAATCTATTATTCAAAAGGATGACATATGCCCTCTTTCATGCTGTTGTTTCGGTTGAGGCTCCGGGACCCTCTTATTAAAAAGGCCTAAAAATAAATAAGTGTACTGGGTGTCTAATCAATGTTTTTTTCTATTTCCCGGGTCATATAAATGATCTCTGGGATTCTAAAATCATTGCCTTTCCTGTAATCTATTATTCAAAAGGATGACATATGTCCTCTTTCATGCTGTTGTTTCGGTTGAGGCTCCAGGACCCTCTTATTAAAAAGGCCTGAGGATAAATAAGTGTACTGGGTGTCTAATCAATGTTTTTTTTCTATTTCCCGGGTCATATAAATGATCTCTGGGATTCTAAAATCAATGCCTTTCCTGTAATCTATTATTCAAAAGGATGACATATGTCCTCTTTCATGCTGTTTTTTCGGTTGAGGCTCCAGGACCCTCTTATTAAAAAGGCCTAAGAATAAATAAGTGTACTGGGTGTCTAATCAATGTTTTTTTTCTATTTCCCAGGTCATATAAATGATCTCTGGGATTCTAAAATCAATGCCTTTCCTGTAATCTATTATTCAAAAGGATGACATATGTCCTCTTTCATAATGTTTTTTCTGTTGAGGCTCCGGGAGCCTCTTATAAAAAGGCCTAAGGATAAAGAAGTGCACTGGGTGTCCAATCAATGTTTTTTTCTATTTCCCGGGTCATATTAATGATCTCTGGGATTCTAAAATCAATGCCTTAACTGTAATCAATTGTTCACAAGGATGCCATATGTCCTCTTTCATGCTGTTGTTTCAGTTGAAGCTCCGGGAGCCTCTTATAAAAAGGCCTAAGGATAAAGAAGTGTGCTGGGTGTCCAATCAATGTTTTTTTTTATTTCACAGTTGCAAAAAATTATCTATGGCTTTGTAAAATCTATGCCTTAACTGTCATCTATTGTTCAAAAGGATGCCATATGTCCTCTTTCCTGCTGTTGTTTTTGTTGGGGGTCCGTAACACTATTCTAAAAAGGCCGAAGGAGAACGACCTGTACTGTACTTGGTGTCCAATCATGTTTTTGTTTTCAATTTCACGGTTCATAATAAATATCGCCGTGTAACTAAAATCAATGCCACACCTGTATTCTGTTGTTCAAAAGGATGGCATATGTGGTGTTTCATTCTGTTGTGGTTGTTGAGGGTCGTGGCCATGGGACAGCGTATAAAACGGCTGAAGGAGAACAACCTGTACAGCCTTGCTCCTCTTTTTAGGCAGGCCAGCTCTTTGCATACATGCCCACAGACTCTATAACGCATGCCTCTTTTAGGGAGAGGTGCAGCCATAATGCAGGGTCAGAACCTCTGCCTGCAACTGTTATACTCGATTTTGCGAAAGGAAGTAAGCTTACCATGGTTCCCTGCACGCACGTATTGTTGTTATATTTTGGTGAGGGTAATCATGATGGCCATGTAGACCACCACCACTGAGAGTCCTGGAAGTAACAGGGATGAGATGAAAGAGCTAAGAATAGTAGAACTTGAAACGACAGAGTTAGCCATGGGTGTTAGTGCAAGACTGCTTGGCTTTTTTTTGGCTTTGGGTGCGGCTATTCATGCAGGCCATATAGAGCTGCCACCATTCGGTGTTGTATCAGGTATTAAACTAATAAGAACAGTACTACCAAAATACAGCCAATGAAGGGCCTTATGAAGACTGAGCCAAGGTTGGATTGTAGTATTTGGTTAGGCTAATCATGATGGCCATGTAGACCACCACCGAGAGTCCTGGAAGTAACAGGGATGATGAGATGAAAGTGCTAAGAATAGTACTACTTGAAACAACAGAGTTAGCCATGGGTGTTAATCCAAGACCGCTTGGATTTATTTTTGTATTGGGTGCGGCTAATCATGCAGGCCATATAGAGCTGCCACCATTCGGTGTTGTATCAGCTATAAAAATAATAAGAACTGTACTATCAAAATACAGCCAATGAAGGGCCTATGAAGACTGAGCAAAGGTTGGATTGTAGTATTTTGTTTGGCTAATCATGATGGCCATGTAGATCACCCGTAACAGGGATGAAAGTGCTAAGAATAGTACTAATTGAAACAACCGAGTTAGCCATGGGTGTTAGTCTAAGACCACTCTGCTTTTTTTTGGGTTTGGGTGCAGCTAATCATGAAGGCCAGATAGACCTGCCACCATTTGGTGTTGTAACAGGTATTAAACTGCAAAGTACTACTTAACACAATCTACTTACCATGGGTCCCAGAGCATATGTTTGGTTATTATATTTTGTAAGGGTAATCATGCAGGCCATATAGACCTCCACCGATAGGGTGAGTATGAGTAACAGCTATTAAAATGCGAAGGACATTACTAATTAACACAACATAGTTACCATGGGTCGCAGACCAAGAGCAGATGTCTTATTATTATATTTTGTATGGGTAATCATCCAGGCCGTATAGACCTCACCAAATAGGGGGAGTTACAGAGATTAAAGTGCTAAGAATGGTAGTACTTAAAACACAACCTAGTTAAAATGGGTACCAGACCGCATGTCTTATCATTATATTTTTTCAGGGTAATCAGGCAGGCCATATAGAACACCCCCGATAGGGGGGGGAACAGGGATTAAAGTGCTAAGAAAAGTACTAATTAACACAAGCTAGTTATCATGGGTCCAACACCGTGTGTCTTGATGTTATACTTTGTCTAGGGTAATCATGCAGGCCATATAGACCTCCCTTGATAGGGGGAGTAACAGGGATTACGGTTATAAGAATAGTACTACTTAAACACAACCTAGTTACCATGGGTCCAAGACCAGATGTTTTATTATTATACTTTGTCAGGCTAATCATGCAGGCCATATAGAGCTCCAACAAAAGGGGGGGTAAGAGGGATTCAAGTGATAAGAAAAGTTTTACTTAACACAACAAAATTACCATGGGTCCCAGACCACGTGTCTTGTTGTTATACTTTGTCAGGGTAATCATAACCGCCATATAGACCTCCACCAATAGGGGGAGTTACAGGGCTGAAAGTGCAAAGAACAGTACTACTTAACACAACCTAGTTGGGTCCAAGAACGCATGTTTAATTATTAGACTTCATTAGGGTAATTATATATCTAACAAATCTATCTATTTCTCTTCTATCGATTCTATCTAACTATCAATCTATGTATATCTATCTATCCTATCTAGCAATCTATCTTCTGTCCGGGATGTTTTGAGACAGCCACTTTGGGAATGTTAGTTGATTTAATTTTGATAGCCGCATCGAAGGTGACAGGCTCCTCTCCCATAAATATACACTGTGTATTAGAGTATGCAAATTTTAATCATTAAATAGCAATATTGATACATATATACAATTATTTTTTATACATTTTATTATGCCTCCTTGCACCACTGGATACAATATCATTAGCTATCCAGGGTATCCCATACAATATTTATTAATGCCTAGATTACGAGTCTTGCGTTAGCCTTAAAAAGCAGCGTTGAGGGGTCCCAATGCTGCTTTTTAACACCCGCTGGTATTACGAGTCAAGCAGGTACAGGTGTACCGCTCCCTTTTTTTCCTCCATTTTCGCATACCGCAAATCCCCTTACGTCAATTGCGTATCCTATCTTTTTAATGGGATTTTCCTAACGCTGGTATTACGATTGCTGGAAAAAGTGAGCTGTAGACCCTCTCCTGTCCAGACTCCTACTGCATTTAAAAGTCAGTAGTTAAGAGTTTTATGGGCTAAAGCCATAACTTAAAACTCTTAACTAAAGTGCTAAAAGTACACTAACACCGAAAACTACCTATTAACCCCTAAACCGAGCCACCCCCACATCGCAAATACTTAACTAAAATGTTTAACCCCTAATCTGCCGACCGGACATCTCCGCTACTTTATTAAATATATTAACCCCTAAACCGCCACACTCCCACCTCACAAACACTAGTTAACCCCTAATCTGCCAGCCCTAACATCGCCGACACCTACCTACATTTATTAACCCCTAATCTGCCACCCCTAAAGTCGCCGCTACTATATTAAATGTATTAACCCCTAAATATAAATCTAACCCTAACACCCCCCTAACTTAAATATAATTTTAAAAAATATAAATAAAATTAAATTACTACAATTAATTAAATTATTCCTATTTAAAACTAAATACCTGTAAAATAAACCCTAAGATAGCTACAATATAACTAATAGTTAAATTGTATCTAGCTTAGGGTTTATTTTTATTTTACACGCAACTTTGTATTTATTTTAACTAGGTAGAATAGTTATTAAATAGTTATTTACTATTTAATAACTACCTAGTTAAAATAAGTACAAATTTACCTGTAAAATAAACCCTAACCTAAGTTACAATTACACCTAAAACTACACTATAATTAAATTAATTATCTAAACTAACTACAATTAATTACAATTAAATTAAATAAACTAAATTACGAAACAAACAAACACTAAATTACAGAAAATAAAAAAGAAATTACAAATTTTTAAACTAATTACACCTAATCTAATCCCTCTAATAAAATAAAAAAAAAAAAAAAAAAAAATCCCTACCCTATACTAAATTACAAATAGCCCTTAAAAGGGCTTTTTGCGGGGCATTGCCCCAAAGTAATCAGCTCTTTTACCTGTAAAAAAAAATACAATACCCCCCCAACATTAAAACCCACCACCCACACACCCAACCCTACTCTAAAACCCACCCAATCCCCCCTTAATAAAACCTAACACTACCCCCTTGAAGATCACCCTACCTTGAGACGTCTTCACCCAGCCGGGCACAAGTGGACCTCCAGAGGGGCAGAAGTCTTCATCCGATCCGGCCAGAAGAGGACATCCAGACCGGCAGAAGTCTTCATCCAGGCGGCATCTTCTATCTTCTTCCATCCGGAGCGGAGCGGGTCCATCTTGAAGACTTCCGACGCGGAGCATCTTCTTCCATCCGACGGCGACTGAAGAATGAAGATTCCTTTAAGTGACGTCATCCAAGATGGCGTCCCTTCAATTCCGATTGGCTGATAGAATCCTATATCAGCCAATCGGAATTAAGGTAGGAAAAATCCTATTGGCTGATGCAATCAGACAATAGAATTGAGCTTGCATTCTATTGGCTGATTGGAACAGCCAATAGAATGTGAGCTCAATCCTACTAGCTAATTGGATCAGCCAATAGGATTGAACTTCAATTCTATTGGCTGATTGCATCAGCCAATAGCATTTTTCCTACCTTAATTCCGATTGGCTTATAGGATTCTATCAACAAATCGGAATTGAAGGGACACCATCTTGGATGACGTCACTTAAAGGAAGCTTCATTCTTCAGTCGCCGTCGGATGGAAGAGGATGCTCCGCGTCGGATGTCTTCAAGATGGACCCGCTCCGCTCTGGATGGAAGAAGATAGAAGATGCCACCTGGATGAAGACTTCTGCCGGTCTGGATGTCCTCTTCTGGCCGGATCGGATGAAGACTTCTGCCCCTCTGGAGGTCCACTTTTGCCCGGCTGGGTGAAGACGTCTCAAGGTAGGGTGATCTTTAAGGGGGTAGTGTTTTATTAAGGGGGGATTAGGTGGGTTTTAGAGTAGGGTTGTGTGTGTGGGTGGTGGGTTTTAATGTTGGGGGGGTATTTTATTTTTTTTACAGGTAAAAGAGCTGATTACTTTGGGGCAATGCCCCGCAAAAAGCCCTTTTAAAGGGCTATTTGTAATTTAGTATAGGGTGGGGAATTTTTTTTTATTTTGGGGGGCTTTTTTATTTTATTAGGGGGATTAGATTAGGTGTAATTAGTTTAAAAAAAAATAATTTCTTTTTTATTTTCTGTAATTTAGTGTTTTTTTTTCGTAATTTAGTTTATTTAATTTAATTGTAATTAATTGTAGTTAGTTTAGGTAATAAATTTAATTATAGTGTAGTGTTAGGTGTAATTGTAACAGGTTAGGGTTATTTTACAGGTAAATTTGTACTTATTTTAACTAGGTAGTTATTAAATAGTTAATAACTATTTAATAACTATTCTACCTAGTTAAAATAAATACAAACTTGCCTGTAAAATAAAAAAAAACCCTAAAATTGCTACAATGTAACTATGTATTAGGGGTTAATACATAAAATGTAGGGTTCAGCGATGTTGGGGGCATCAGATTAGGGGTTCATAAGTATAATGTAGGTGGCGGCGGCGTCCGGAGCGGCAGATTAGGGGTTAATAATATAATGTAGGTGGCGACAATGTCAGGGGCAGCAGATTAGGGGTTAATAAGTGTAATATTAGGGGTGTTTAGACTCGGGGTTCATGTTAGGGTGTTAGGTGTAGACATAACTTTTATTTCCCCATAGGAAACAATGGGGCTGCGTTAGGAGCTGAACACTGCTTTTTCGCAGGTATTAGTTTTTTTTTCTGCCAGCTCAGCCCCATTGTTTCGTATGGGGAAATCGTAGACGAGCACGTCCAGCCAGCTCACCGCTGACTTAAGCAACGCTGGTATTGAGGAGAGATGTGGAGCTAAATTTTGCTCAACGCTCACTTTTCTGAGGCTAACGCCGGCTTGCAGAAAACTCGTAATACCAGCGTTGTCCTAAGTGAGCGGTGAGAAAAAAAGGCTTGTTAGCACCGCACACCATTACCGACAAAAATTCGTAATCTAGCCGTAAATTAGGTGAGCTGGTGTACGGCTTGTTTATATATATATATATATATATATATATATATATATATACTGTATATATATATATATATATATATATACACAAAAAGTGAAGAAAGAATTCGATCCGCAGGTCAGTTGAGTAAATTAAAAACAACTTTATTTATTTTCCATTAAAAGTCCCTGGAGGGGTCCTACAGCAAAAGAACATAGAGCACTGTGTACTCAAGCTGACATGTTTCGGCTGTGTGCCGTAATCATAGCTTGATTGAGTGCATCAGTGCTAGCCATTTAAAAGACAATGTTATTTCTGATTGGTTAAAACATAATTACACATTTTCAATGTTAGAACTAGAGTGCTGAGTTAACCCCTTCCCTACCTGATTTCTATGTGCTGCTGACCAACTACTATCTTTTGTTGAAAAGTTACATTCTTATGTTAAATATAGATATATATATGTAAGATGGAGATAAATGATTGGAAGACCTGGACTTATTACACTATATGGCTGTCAGTATTATAAGGGGAAAATATTTGGGTATTTTGTTTTGCATTGTTTTTAACCATTCTGTTTAGTGCACTTTTGTTTTGTGTTTTACTTCTATTCCTCAATTATTACACTAACTGACTGAGTGCTGTACCTATAGTGAGTAAGTTTCTTCTGTAGCTTTTGTCTAGCTGCTTAATATTAATATATATATATATTGAATTGCAGAAAGAAAAAGCCGGCACTTCTCCCAGGATGAATGATAAAAACGATCTTTATTTCATATACATTAAAATAAGTTCAGAAAGAATGCAAAGCTAGAAAGTATGCCTTACATGTTGAAGCTAGTGCAGCCTTAATCATAAGCATACTCCCAGGTAAAAATGGCTAAAATAAATAGTGCTTGCCCTTCACTTATTGGTTGAATCAAACATGTGACTAAAGTTACCTGGATGTACCTGTAGGTAGACATTTAAGGTGGAATTAATTCAATGTTAGATAACTGACCAATGACTATCATGTCAGATTAAATGACAGCAAAAAAATGGAAGTGCATTTAATAGGTAATTGCACTTTCTCATCAGGTGGCAATGCTTTCTATAGTGCAAAGACATGTGTTGCTAAAAAGGTAAATAAATTGTATTAAAGAAAAAGACCACACAGCAATGTTCCTTATAGGTAAAGTTTTAGCATTAAGGTCATATGTATTTGCCACAATGAAAGTAATAATGTATACTAGATGTATTAGATGTTTTGTAAGAGGAGGTGACAATCCTAACACAATGTGTATAATATAGAAGAGCACTAAATCCAATAAATTTATTTGCACTCAATTTTATGAGCTTAAAAACTGTGATAACTTATAATACATAGTTGTGGAAATATAACATTATAAATATCACTACACTTTCATACCTATGAAGCCATTGGAAGTCAATGGACAAATAGAAATATTAATGCAACTACATTCGTTTGATAGAGGTTCAAAGTTCACAATCAAGTAAATATCAGTAACACTACATTGCAATGATTGCAATGCTGTGATAGAAAACATTATTCCCAAAAATTGATTATATCAAAAATTGAGTTGTAACCCTTAGGGATTCTGGTGTCTAAATGGAAAATCCAGAATGCCTCACGTTTCAGGAGTAATTTACCAATGTTGCCCCCACGTTTGGGCAGTCTGACAGCTTCAATTACCATCCATTTCAGTGTTTTATTGTCACTATTGTGTTCCCGAATGAAATAGTTCGCTAATTCAGAACATTCATCTTTCCTTTTAATGTCAGAGAGGTGTTGCCTAATTCTCTCTCTGACCTCTCGGATTGTACACCCAATATATTGTTTCTAATTGCATGTACACCAGATCATGTATACTGCGTATTTTGACCTGCAGTTAACACATGTATCTAGTTGATAAGTCTTTCCATTGGTGTATGATGAAAAAGTTTTTGACATATGTCCAAAACTGCATGGAATGTCCAAAACTGTAACCAGGAACTTTTCAATTTATCACTTTTTAACTCGCTGGGTGACAAGATATTACCCAAGGTTACTCCTTTTCTGTAAGAGAAATTGCAACCTTTTTGCACTACATGCTGTAATCTGTCATCCGCTGAAAGCATGGGTAAATGTTTTTTAATCACTTCACAGATTCTATGATAATCAGAGGAGTATTGGGTCACAAAATTGACTTTATCTGTAGAAAATTGAGATTTTTTGTCTCTTTTTCTTTCACTCAGTAGAGATTTACGGTCAATTGTCTCAATTTCTGCTTTTGCCTTTTGAATCAGTCTTTTATTATATCCCCTTTCGAGGAATCTTTTAGTCAGTTCTGAACTTTGATGTTCAAAATCCGATGGATTGGTACAGTTTCTTTTGGCCCTGAGTAACTGTCCCTTAATTATAGAATAAGGAACATGTTTGGGATGGTTACTGGACCCATGTAACAGAGTGTTACCCGAAATGGGTTTTCTGTACATGGTGGTTTCTACTTTGCTGGTGTCATAATTAAATGATAAGGTAATATCCAGAAAATTGATACTGTATCTGCTGTACTCGTGAGTAAAGCGTAGGCCACATGGGTTGTCATTAAGATAATCCATGAACTCTTTTATCAGACAGTCATTCCCAGACCATACCAACAGCAAATCGTCTATATAAAGATGATATGTGCTTATGTTGGGACTAAAAATGTTACGTTCTCCAAAAAGAAACAAAGATTCCCACCAGCCCATGGTTAAATTTGCCCCCATTGCAGTTCCACGTACCTGGAGATAATAGGAGTCTTGAAATGTAAAATAATTATGAGTCAAAAGAAACTCAGTAACCTCGACTAGATAATCAATGAAAATTGGAGTATAATTAGTGTTGTTCTCTAAAAAATATTTGATCGCTCTTAAACCCACACAATGTAGGCTCATACTGAAAATTCTCATACTTTTGTAAGACTTGTTTCGTGTCTCTTAAATAACTGGGGAGTGCCAAAACTAAAGGCTGTAAGATGCAGTCCAGCCATTCTGACAACTTCTCACATAATGAGCCTATTCCAGACACTATTGGTCGGCCCTTTACATCTTCCAAGGACTTGTGTACCTTTGGGAGTACATGGAAGATGGGAACAACGGGTTGTTGAACAAAAAGGAATTTAAAGGTTTCCTGATCTAAATGACCAGCCGTGAGACCTTTATCAAGGAGTGTCTTAAGCTGTGTTTTGAAGGCAGTAGTGGGATTATGGCTAAGTACAGTATAATCATCGGTGTTTTCTAGTTGTCTCAACATTTCTTTAACATAGGATGATTTTTGCCAAACAACTACACTACCGCCCTTGTCAGCCATTTTGATTACGAAGTCAGGATTATTCTTTAGTGATTCAATGGCCATTCTCTCTTTGGCTGATAAATTATTGTGACCTTTTTCTGGATTAAGAGGCAGATGTATCAAATCTCTTTCAACTCTTTTTTGAAAGTTGACCAGAATTTCACCTCTTGTGTGTATTGGGTAGAATACTGATTTGGGTTTAAACCCTGTATGTGAGTTGATCATTCCCTCCAGAGTATTACTCTCATAATCCAAGGTGATCAAGCTCTGAACTTATGATAATTCTGAAAAGGTGAAATCTTCCATCTGGAGATTTTCCCTTAAAGGGACACCATTGTCAGATGATATAGATGAAATGTTTTTTCAAAGTAAATTGTCTTATCATCTTATTTACATCGACCAACGTTTGGAATAGATTACATTTAGATGTGGGTACAAAGCCCAGACCTAATTCCAAAACTTTACTTTCTTCATCACTGAGAATGTAGCTGCTGAGATTAATCACATTAATTTGTGGATGATCATCCACAAATTACAATTGGATCTTTTTCATACCGGATTAACCTTGGGCTAATTTGACATTTGGAATAATATTCATTATAACTCTGTGTGACCCAGTCTCTCCTTCATATAACCTGGACATTTAAATAGCTTTGCAAGCGACCCTGCCTTTTTTGTTATATAGTAAAGTGACTGCCTGCAATATATACAATGACTGAAGTGGCTGACAATATGGTGGACACAGATGATTTTTATTCTTTAACCTCTATTGACAACCTAGACACTCTGGAACAGGATTTTGAGAACATTTTCTCTGAAATAAATTTAGTCAATCCGTTAGGAAACAAGTTCCTACAGATGGAAAACCTTATGACAAGGGAAACAAGACTCAAATGGGACAAATGGACAATAGAACGATATATTAATCTCAAAATAATTCCCAGGGGTCTGAGAATAAGGAAATTTCCATCTTTTGTTGTAGAGGATAGTGACTTTATTAATCGTTGGAACACCTGTCTGAGTGAATGTTCATTTAAACTTATGTTCTTGATCATAGAGTTTAAGGATAAACAACTGCTAAAAGTCAGAGAAGATATTTCATTGTTGCAAACAGAGTTATATTTACACACTTCAGAAACCAAGTATAAAGAGTTTGACACTTTACTTAAAAACACTATTGCTAACTTCAAGAAAGAGCTGACTTTAACTAAACATAACAAATACTTGCGAGATCAGGCAGATTACAATACTGGCAAAGTTTACACTTGGCAACAACAAAAAAAGAACAGAGGTAGATCTAGGAGTAGGGGTCCCAGACAATATAGAAACAGAAGTTTTGACAGCAACACCAGTAATGAATCAGGTTCAGGTGAAGACATTGTCTCAGAGGCAAGAACTAGCAACACGAATAAACCTAAGTCCATATTAAAAAATCCCCCTAAAAAAACAGTAGAATTCACTATCCCCTTCCACAGGTGAACAAACAGCCTCTAAATCTACAGCTAATCACACTAAAAATAAGTACTCTTTGACAAACACAACTATTGATCCTCCAGTATCTGAATTTTCTGAAATTGAGCAGGTTTTTTAGAACCCTCCAGTGAATCCCGCAAGAGGACGAGGAGGGGGGGTACAAAGAGGAGGCGCAGTACAAAACCAAACCAGATACCAACTGAGGAGGGGTCAGGGACAAAACAAATATGTGATGTAGGAGGTGTTGACAAAACTTATAACAATGTGATTAATCTCAGCAGCTACATTCTCAGTAATGAGGAAAGTAAAGTTTTGGAATTTGGTCTGGGCTTTGTACCCACATCTAAATGTAATCTATTCCAAACGTCGGTCGATGTAAATAAGATGATAAGACAATTTACTTTGAAAAAACATTTCATCTCTTCCCCAGAAAGTGAAACTGTGAATATATCTGACAATGGTGTCCCTTTAAGGGAAAATCTCCAGAGTTTGATCACCTTGGATTATGAGAGTAATACTCTGGAGGGAATGATCAACTCACATACAGGGTTTAAACCCAAATCAGTATTCTACCCAATACACACAAGAGGTGAAATTCTGGTCAACTTTCAAAAAAGAGTTGAAAGAGATTTGATACATCTGTCTCTTAATCCAGAAAAAGGTCACAATAATTTATCAGCCAAAGAGAGAATGGCCATTGAATCACTAAAGAATAATCCTGACTTGGTAATCAAAATGGCTGACAAGGGCAGTAGTGTAGTTGTTTGGCAAAAATCATCCTATGTTAAAGAAATTTTGAGACAACTAGAAAACACCGATGATTATACTGTACTTAGCCATAATCCCACTACCGCCTTCAAAACACAGCTTAAGACACTCCTTGATAAAGGTCTCACGGCTGGTCATTTAGATCAGGAAACCTTTAAATTCCTTTTTGTTCAACAACCCGTTGTTCCCATCTTCCATGTACTCCCAAAGGTACACAAGTCCTTGGAAGATGTAAAGGGCCGACCAATAGTGTCTGGAATAGGCTCATTATGTGAGAAGTTGTCAGAATGGCTGGACTGCATCTTACAGCCTTTAGTTTTGGCACTCCCCAGTTATTTAAGAGACACGAAACAAGTCTTACAAAAGTATGAGAATTTTCAGTATGAGCCTACATTGTGTGGGTTTAAGAGCGATCAAATATTTTTTAGAGAACAACACTAATTATACTCCAATTTTCATTGATTATCTAGTCGAGGTTACTGAGTTTCTTTTGACTCATAATTATTTTACATTTCAAGACTCCTATTATCTCCAGGTACGTGGAACTGCAATGGGGGCAAATTTAACCATGGGCTGGTGGGAATCTTTGTTTCTTTTTGGAGAACGTAACATTTTTAGTCCCAACATAAGCACATATCATCTTTATATAGACGATTTGCTGTTGGTATGGTCTGGGAATGACTGTCTGATAAAAGAGTTCATGGATTATCTTAATGACAACCCATGTGGCCTACGCTTTACTCACGAGTACAGCAGATACAGTATCAATTTTCTGGATATTACCTTATCATTTAATTATGACACCAGCAAAGTAGAAACCACCATGTACAGAAAACCCATTTCGGGTAACACTCTGTTACATGGGTCCAGTAACCATCCCAAACATGTTCCTTATTCTATAATTACTCAGGGCCAAAAGAAACTGTACCAATCCATCGGATTTTGAACATCAAAGTTCAGAACTGACTAAAAGATTCCTCGAAAGGGGATATAATAAAAGACTGATTCAAAAGGCAAAAGCAGAAATTGAGACAATTGACCGTAAATCTCTACTGAGTGAAAGAAAAAGAGACAAAAAATCTCAATTTTCTACAGATAAAGTCAATTTTGTGACCCAATACTCCTCTGATTATTATAGAATCTGTGAAGTGATTAAAAAACATTTACCCATGCTTTCAGCGGATGACAGATTACAGCATGTAGTGCAAAAAGGTTGCAATTTCTCTTACAGAAAAGGAGTAACCTTGGGTAATATCTTGTCACCCAGCGAGTTAAAAAGTGATAAATTGAAAAGTTCCTGGTTACAGGTGACAGGAATGCACAGATGTGGTTATGGCCAGTGCATTCCATGCAGTTTTGGACATATGTCAAAAACTTTTTCATCATACACCAATGGAAAGACTTATCAACTAGATACATGTGTTAACTGCAGGTCCAAATACGCAGTATACATGATCTGGTGTACATGCAATTAGAAACAATATATTGGGTGTACAATCCGAGAGGTCAGAGAGAGAATTAGGCAACACCTCTCTGACATTAAAAGGAAAGATGAATGTTCTGAATTAGCGAACTATTTCATTCGGGAACACAATAGTTACAATAAAACACTGAAATGGATGGTAATTGAAGCTGTCAGACTGCCCAAACGTGGGGGCAACATTGGTAAATTACTCCTGAAACGTGAGGCATTCTGGATTTTCCATTTAGACACCAGAATCCCTAAGGGTTACAACTCAATTTTTGATCTAATCAATTTTTGGGAATAATGTTTTCTATCACAGCATTGCAATCATTGCAATGTAGTGTTACTGATATTTACTTGATTGTGAACTTTGAACCTCTATCAAACGAATGTAGTTGCATTAATATTTCTATTTGTCCATTGACTTCCAATGGCTTCATAGGTATGCAAGTGTAGTGATATTCATAATGTTATATTTCCACAACTATGTATTATAAGTTATCACAGTTTTTAAGCTCATAAAATTGAGTGCAAATAAATTTATTGGATTTAGTGCTCTTCTATATTATACACATTGTGATAGGATTGTCACCTCCTCTTACAAAACATCTAATACATCTAGTATACATTATTACTTTCATTGTGGCAAATACATATGACCTTAATGCTAAAACTTTACCTATAAGGAACATTGCTGTGTGGTCTTTTTCTTTAATACAATTTATTTACCTTTTTAGCAACACATGTCTTTGCACTATAGAAAGCATTGCCACCTGATGAGAAAGTGCAATTACCTATTAAATGCACTTCCATTTTTTTGCTGTCATTTAATCTGACATGATAGTCATTGGTCAGTTATCTAACATTGAATTAATTCCACCTTAAATGTCTACCTACAGGTACATCCAGGTAACTTTAGTCACATGTTTGATTCAACCAATAAGTGAAGGGCAAGCACTATTTATTTTAGCCATTTTTACCTGGGAGTATGCTTATGATTAAGGCTGCACTAGCTTCAACATGTAAGGCATACTTTCTAGCTTTGCATTCTTTCTGAACTTATTTTAATGTATATGAAATAAAGATCGTTTTTATCATTCATCCTGGGAGAAGTGCCGGCTTTTTCTTTCTGCAATTCAAGCTATCTACTTTCCCTGACTGGCTTCTGGGCACCTCTCAGCTCTGTTGTGCTGTGGATCAGTTCACTCTATAGTGACGCTTTGGGAGACGGATCACTGGAACGCTATTGGAGGATTGCAACACTTGATACCCAGAAGTGCATTGGAGCACGGGTCTGGAGCGCATACTGAAGACTAACGCCGGCCGTTTTGTGCACGATCCTGCTTGTCAGACTGTCCTTTCTACCTGGGGTGGTGAGTAACCGTCCTTTGGTATTGTTATGGTCGCTCTGTGATTTCAGGCTGCACTACATATATGGCTCAATTCATGGAACATTGTAACTTATAGCGTTTTAGTGACAGTGTATGCCCTCCATCTCTTTTATTCACTAACTTGCATCTCCTACATTATAACTGTGGATTGGAGCTGGTTGTGTAACACTTTTTCTTTTTTTCTCTGCTAAATATATATATATAGTATATACACACATACATATACATATTTAGAGACATGTATATATGCATCTCCATGTTAAAGGGACATTAAACACTTTGAGATGGTAATGAAATGATAAATCTATAATATATATATATATAAAGCCTGCAATATTCTTTGATTATATATTTTGCCTCCTTTTACTGCATTTCCATTATGAAATTGTGAGCTTTCATTGCTGTTAGAAATGGAAGTGCAAAACACTGTTATATTACACACAGCCATTGATTGCACACTCTAGTGACCTATTTATAACTGTCCCTAATTGGCCACAGCGGAGAAGGTAACCTAAGCTACAATATGGCAGCTCCCATTGTTTTATAGACACTAAGGGACCTATTTATCAACCCGTCAACTGTGCTGCATTCGCCGGCACCAATACGCTCGCCTGACATTGCCTAACATCGCTGCCGCGGACCTGAATACGCTCTCCATATTTAACAAAAAAGCTGTCAAAAAGTTGCACACCAAGTACGGGGTGATGAGCAGCGGACTGTTAACTAACAGTCATCGATCTCGCTGCTCTTTGGCTTTTTCACAGCTTTATTTGTATACTGTCACTAAACACCCACACTATACTAAACTGTTTAACCCCTATACCACCGCTCCCGGACCCCGCCGCAACTAAATAAAGTTATTAATCCCTAAACCGCCGCTCCCGAAGCCCACCGCCACTCTAATACATTTATTAACCCCTATTCCTCCGCTCCCGGAGCCACGGCCATCCTACATTATACTTATTAACCCCTAATCTGCTGCCCCCTACACCGCCGCCACCTACATAAAGTTATTAACCCCTAATCTGCCGCTCCCGGAGCCCACCGCAACTAAATACATGTATTAACCCCTAAACCGCCAGCCCCCCATATCGCCATAAACTAAATTACCCTATTAATCCCTAAACCTAACAACCCGCTAACTTTATATTAAATATTAATTCATTCCTATCTTATAATAAATTTAAACTTACCTTTACAATTAAATTAAACTATATTAAACTATTAATTAACCTCCTCTAACTATTATAATAAAATTAAATTAAACTATATTAAACTAATAATTAACCTATTCTAACTATTATAATAAAATTACATTAAACTATATTAAATTAATAATTAACATACCCTAACTGTTATAATAAAATAATATTAAACTATATTAAATTAATAATTAATCTAACCTAACTTTTATACTAAAATTACATAATTCATCCTATTGGCTGATCCAATCAGCGAATAGGATTGAGCTCACATTCTATTTGCTATTCCAATCAGCCAATAGAATGCAAGCTCAATCATATTGGCTGATTGCAACAGCCAATATTATTTTTTCAACCTTAATTTCGATTGGCTGATAGAATTCTATCAGCCAATCGGAATCTAAGGGACAGCATCTTGGATGATGTCATTTAAAGGAGCCTTCATTCGTCGGTAGTCGTCGGAAGGAAGAGGATGCTCCGCGTCGGATGTCTTGAAGATGGAGCTGATCCACGCCAGATGGATGAAGATAGAAGATGCCGTCTGGATGAAGACTTCTGCGGGCTTGGATGAAGACTTCAGCCGCTTCGTTGAGGACTTCTCCCGGCTTCTTGGAGGATGGATGTCGGATCTTCAAAACTGTAAGTAAATCTTCTGGGGTTAGTGTTAGGATTTTTTAAGGGTTTATTGGGTGGGTTTTAGTTTTAGATTAGGACTTGTGCCTGCAAAAGAGCTAAATGCCCTTTTAAGGGCAATGCCCATCCAAATGCCCTTTTCAGGGCAATGGGGAGCTTAGGTTTTTTTGATAGCTTTTTATTTGGGGGGTTGGTTGTGTGGGTGGTGGGTTTTACTATTGGGGGGGGTGTTTGTATTTTTTTTTTACAGGTAAAAGAGCTGATTACTTTGGGGAAATGCCCCACAAAAGGCCCTTTTAAGGGCTATTTGTAGTTTATTGTAGACTAGGTTTTTTTTTATTTTGAGGGGGCTTTTTTATTTTCATAGGGCCCTTAGATTAGGTGTAATTAGTTTAAAGATTTGATCATTTCTTTTTTATTTTCTGTAACAATTTTTTTGTGTAACTTAGTGTTTGTTATTTTTTGTAACTTAATTAGTTTTTTTTGTACTTTTATAGTTTTTTAGTGTAGAATTAAATTATTTGAGTAGGGTTAGGTGTTTAAATATATAATAATTTGTAATTTTATGTAATTTTAGTATAAAAGTTAGGTTAGATTGGGCGGAGCTTAGCCACGCTGTACGATGGCTGCAGTTTGCTAGAGCTCCTATCTCCCTTCCCGGCAAAATTAGCTCCAAAGGCATGTAATAGTTCCTAGATTATCTCCTAACCCTTCCCTTGGAACCATTGAAGCTCCCCCAACCGTTCCAATGCTGCTGTCTGGTCCTATATAAATGATAAAGGGATTTATCAGTGCCGGAGGTCTGAGGGACTAACAGCGGGCAGCTCCTATACGACATTATCTGCCAAATTTACCTGACCCTTCCGTCAGCACATACCCGGAGCCCCCTAACTGCCCGGATCACTCCAATACTGGGAAAAGTCTTCAGCATCGGGCGGGGGACCACTCACTTCAGCTCTGTGTAAGCTTAACTCGCCACAGCTCTCCCGGCCGCCATCTTGCCTCCACGTGGCCGCCTGCATTCACTTCTCCTTTGCTCGGCCGCAGGACAGATCGGATCAAGAAAAACCTGGCGACAACCCATGACACAGCAGTGAGTACCTTTACAGTTAAATAATATTGGGGACCTGCATCACCAGACCGGGGACACGAATCTCCAGAATAGCAACCATAGGCTCAGTATAAGATAGAGGGAGGCCTGCACTCTGAGACAGGGGGATCCTTGAACTCAAGTTTAATATAAGTAATCTAACCTTGGGGACTTATACAACTCCAGCAGCCTAAGCTACTTATCCCCCTCACTGCCGCAAGCCCACAACTTCAGATCAGGGACATAACTCTCATCTGCCCAATATACAGTGCCGCCGGACATCTTCAATTCCCCCACAGCAATTCTGGAACGAGACTATCCCCCAGCTTCTCATATTTTTATAATCAAAATATAAAACAGAGGTCTGTAGTACTGTCTGCTTTTGCAAAAAAAGACATTGATTAGTTTTATGCCTGCACTGACTGCATCCTGTTACCAATGTGATGCCTTGCAAAAAGAATAATAAATCAGACAAACCTGCTGTTAATAAAACTCTAAACCACTACCTCAAACCATACCACCTTCTCTAATACCTGGGCCCCTCCAGATGCAACCAGAGGAGAATCCCACAGACATGTACTTAACAAAAAAGGACATTACACATCTTTCCTCAAAAGAGGACATCAAGGAAGTTATGCAGGAGATGAGGAACCTGTTTGGAGACCTCCGCAGGGACATAGGGGCACTTGACCAGAGGGTAGTCACCTTAGAAGAAAAACAAGCATCTACAGAAAAAAACATTCAGACAAGCACCACACAATTAACTGAACATTCCCATAAGACGCCCTAGCAGACAAGCTAGAAGACCTAGAAAAGAGGTACAGACGCAATAACCTGCGTATACGGGGGGTCTCAGAGACTGTTTTCCCCCCTGCCATAGAGGGTTACTTACAAGCCTTATTTAAAATCATAAAAGACGACCCAGCTGTGGATGACATCCCTATTGAGAGAGCTCACAGAGCTATTAGACCTAAACCACCCCCAAAAGCACCACCAAAGGACATCATCGTCAAATTCCTGCGGTACAAAGACAAGGAGGACCTACTCCGCTGCGCAAGGGCCAAACATCCAATCTATCACGCAGGTGAGGAAATCTCTTTATTCGCTGACCTCTCTCAGTCTACTTTACAAAAAAGGAGAGAAATGGCCCCCCTTACCATTGCATTAAAGAGACACAAAATCCAGTATAGATGGGGTTTTCCTGTATCCCTCATAGTTTCCTACAACAACAAATCAGCTATCTTTAGACCTGGGGACGACCCTGAATCCTTTTGCAATGACCTCTCATTTCCATTTGTCCTAAAAGAGGTCAGCGGGTCGGCCCCCCGCTTACCGGAAAACCATGGATCTCGTCAAGCCTCTATAAATGAGACAACATCAAGCTAAGAGGTCCTTTTGAACTCTGTGACAGATCCCCCCCTTACTACTGGCCCCCTCTGCACGAGACTTTGCCACCCAGTGGTATCGGGGGAGAACAGGAACAGGGAAAAACAGAAGAAGAAAAGAAATAGGAGAAAGCTGGAGAAATAAAGAAATAAAGAAATAATAAAGTTTAAAGTAACTGAACTTGCCTCCATACTTTTACCTGTCTGTGAAGCATGAGCCTCATGGTTTATGTTCTGGACATCCTCACAGGAGGCAGCGGGGCCCCTTCCCGCGAAGGAATACGTATCCTTTTTGCACTAAGGACTGACTGCTGGTCCACCAAGTCTTTTTGATATATATATAATATGTCCTCGTTTCAGTTCCCTCAACAGCAGTGTTGGTGATGTTGTTCTTAATGTTTGATCTTTACATATGTTTAAATGGTTATATCTGTTATGGGTTCTCTGGACCTCTTTGAGGCCTATATTACCCCATACCAGGGCTGAGAGGTAGGATGTGAATTATTCTAAGCAAGAAATAGATAGTTAAATATGCCTCTCCATGCTCCTCTCTCCCTTCCCTCCTCCCTCCCCCTTTCCCCCCACCCTCTCTTCCCTCCCCCTTCCATCCTCTTTACCCTTCTAATCACTCCCTTCATCCCTTTTCCCTCCCTCTCCTATCCACCTCCCCCATTCCCTCGATTCTAGAAAAGAAACATACAAGATTTGGAGCCCAATACTGCCTTTGCCTGTTCGAAATGTTTCGATAAAGTTGATTAGCAGAAACCTAAACTTTTGCACTTTCTTATGACAGTTGAAATGTTGTTTTTGTATACATGTTTAACCTGTTTTGTTTGTCAAGAGCATCCCAGACCCCTCTGGGGCCTGATCTGTTTTGGAATCAATGATTAATTGACTCTACATCTTTACAAGCCGGACAGGGAGATACCCCCTCCAGGTGTCTTCACTTTCTACTTTCTTACTCGTACTCTAAACAAGAGTTCTTCCTTTACACTCTTTTCTCACCCTCTGGCCCCCCCACTTTCTCGTTACTTCTGAGAGCTCTGTCTTACCTAAATCTCCCTCTTCTTAACTTATCTACATACCCCTTACCACCTTAACCCTCCCCTCCCCCCTTTTTTTTTTTTTTCTCTTCCCTCTCCCCCTTAGCACGTATTACAACCATGGCGGGTAAACTGAGCAGATTTCAACAACATAATCTGTTAATTAATACTATAAATGTCAAAGGCCTTAACAGTCCTGGCAAAAGGTCTATAGCATGTAGGGAGTTCTCCAGGCTAGGGAGCCAGATCCTTATGGTTCAGGAAACTCACTTTCAGAAAGGTAAGCAACCTAAATGGAATACCCCACAATTTCCCACCACCAGTTTTGCTTCAGGACCACATAAGAAGGGAGGGGTAGGTGTTCTGATCCATAGATCCCTTCCCTTCCAGGTTACACAAATTGACAAAGACCCCGAGGGACGTTATATTCTTATGATAGGACAACTATTTGGCCAGCAACTCTCATTGCTGAATATCTATGCCCCAAACCAGGCCCACACCACCTTTTTTAAAAAGATCTCAAACCTAATCTTGGACAGGGTCAAGGGGACTCTGTTTCTGGGCGGGGACTTCAACTTGGCCTTTGATCCGGGGCTGGACTCCTCTAAAGGAGTCTCGTCCGTCCCTAGGTCCAAATTGAAAACAATAAAGCAACTATTTCACAACCTTCATCTGCCTGATATATGGAGGACCTTACACCCACAGACTAGAGACTACTCTTACTACTCACCCCCTCACAATTGCTACACTAGGATAGATCATATCTTCACTGACGCGGACGGTTTATCATTGACTACCCAATGTAAGATTGGCCAGATAACCTGGACTGATCATGCACCAGTCACCTGCTCAGTTCAGTGGCCTGACCTTCCTATAACATCCAAAATTTGGAGGCTGGACGATTCCCTTTTAGAGGACCCCATTGCGCTTGCAGATCTGAAAAGGGATGTTGCGGAGTACTTTTTGCTGAACGGCAATTCGACAGCTTCGCTTCAATGCGAATGGGAAGCCCATAAATCCGTTATGCGAGGTATATTTATCAAGCGTAAAGCTAGGATTCTTAGGCAAGCTAGAGAGAAGCACACAAATCTTTTGAACAGAGTTGGGACTCTGGAATCTGCTCATAAACGCAACACAGCTAGCGACACCCTTAGAGACGAACTGTTTAAAGCTAGAACAGATCTTAAGGCGCATCTGATAACAATACACCAGCGTAACGCTCTCCACCTGAGGCAACACTACTACGAAGGAGGGGACAAACCAGGCAAGGCTTTGGCTAGATGCTTGAGGAGAAAACAGTTATCCTCTTACATTCACAACCTCCAATCCTCGGAGGGTCATTTAATAAAAAGCAATAAAAACATAGCGTCCACTTTTAGACACTACTACAACAAACTATACAACATTCAGCAACCCGGGGTTCAAACACAGGGAGAAGCTCTCCCCTCAGAACATACAGACCACCTTGACAGCTACTTCCAGGGACTAGACTTGCCCACCCTAAATGATGAAGGGAAAACACACTTAGAATCACCTATCACACTTGAAGAAGTAATACAAGCAATCAAAGACTCCCCATCAGGGAAAAGCCCAGGCCCAGATGGTTACACAATGTGTTATTACAAGAAATTATCAGAAGTTCTATCCCCCCACCTATTAAAACTATTTAATGACTTAAGAAATAATCCATCTCTATCTAAAAACCTATTAGAGGCCCATATCACCGTTCTCCCCAAACCAGGCAAACCTGCGATTCGTCCTGAAAACTTCCGTCCCATCTCTCTCATCAACACAGACATGAAAATCCTAGATAAAATTTTGTCCACTAGATTAAACAAATATCTCCCCACTCTGATATCCTGCGACCAATCCGGATTTATTCCGGGTCGGGAAGCCAGAGATAATGTCATCAAGACCATTCATCTTATTAATTTCGCTAAAGCCTCAGGCACACCTCTGGTCCTCTTCTCGTCTGACGCGGAGAAGGCCTTCGACAGGGTTTGTTGGTCTTTTCTGCGTTGGGCTATGACTGAGATGGGAATCCCGGAATCCTTTCTACATATGTCCTTCGCTTTGTACTCCAACCCCAATGTGAGAATAAGAGTGAATAACACCTTGTCAGAGCCTTTCCTCATAAACAATGGTACCAGGCAGGGCTGTCCATTATCCCCCTTGCTTTTTGCCATCTCCATAGAAATTCTAGCCCAGAAGGTTAGGAACAACACTAAGATTAAAGGCCTTAGAATAGGGCATATGGAACATAAACAAGCGCTATACGCTGATGACATCTTGTTCTCCCTGACAGAGGCAGAGAGCTCCATGCCTGAGTTGCTGGCGGAGTTAGAAGCTTACGGTAATGTGTCTAACTATAAACTTAATATATCAAAATCAGAAATACTGAACAACAATACCTCCCATAAAGTCCTACAGGACATTAAAGACACCTATGGAGTCCCTTGGGCCCCACGTACATTGAGGTATCTGGGCGTTCAACTGACATCCAATACTCAAGATCTTTTCAAATTTAATTACTGCCCCCTGAAAATTGATATAACACGAGACTTGTCCTCCTGGAGAAACAAACCCCTGTCCTGGCTAGGCAGGATAGGGGTGATAAAAATGAACATCCTTCCCCGGATCTTATATCTAATGCAAGTACTGCCCATACAGCTCCCAGGCAACTATCTCTCTCATTTACAAAAGATAATAGACCAATTTATATGGGCTGGTACCAACCCCAGAGTCCCAAAGAAAACACAATAACTTCCCAGAGATAGCGGGGGGTTGGGGATCCAGAACCTTTCATCTTATAAACAAGCGATAGTACTCCGCCATATAGCAGAATGGGCTCATAACACCGAGAATAAGACATGGCTCCAGTTAGATAGGGACATCCTCAAAGTAAATAACGTAGCAACACTAGCCTGGACCCCTGCACAACAGAGACCCAAACATATACAACAATACCTCATTACAGCACATATACTATCAGAATGGGACAAAATAATGTCTACCACGACACATATTTCTTCTAAAATTGGTCCGCTTTCTCCGTTGCTAGAAAACATTGATCTCCCTTATCATAGGCTGAAAAACAAAATATTGACCCCATACCCTCTTAGGACCGGCTCTATCTGCTTCATTGCGGAGGGGGGTGGGCTGAAAATGCAACAGACTTTAGCGGAGTCTCATGGGGGAATTTTCTCCTCATGGCTCCATTATAACCAACTGATCCATTATATCTCACACCACAAACACAGACCAGACTTCGGGAGAACCCTTACACTCTTCGAGAAGCTTTGTACACAAACTAGTTACCCTAGTCACCTGATTTCCAAATTATATAAACTCATTGTTGCTCCCCCCACGGGCCCCCTCCCATCATACACAACCTCATGGCAGCGGGAACTGAACCAAGACATTGACCCTGAGATGTGGTTAAGAGCATTTAAGCTCATCAAGTGCTCCTCAGTTTCGGCAAAAGTACAAGAAATTCACCTTAAGCTTACTAGCCGATGGTATCTGACACCACTGAGACTGAGCAAGATGTTCCCCGGCACAACCAACACTTGTTGGAGAGGGTGTGGGGAAGTGGGTTCTCTCCTCCATATCTGGTGGAGCTGTCCCTGCTTGACTTGTTACTGGAAGGCGGTGTTCCAGGCTATGTCGGACGTGCTGGGAACAGCGGTCCCACTGGTGCCTGAGACATTAATATTCTGTTCCGTACCCCAATTTACGGCAAGGGGCAAAGGAGCTCTGTTTCTGCTGATGCTGACAGCGGCCAAAAAGATCATTCCAAAATACTGGAAAACACAAACAACCCCCTCAGAACAAGAATGGCGGAATCAGGTGGAAGACCTGCTATTGCTTGAGAGATACCATTATCTGAAAGTCCACAAATTAGACACCCATGAACTTTTAGTAGCATACTGGAACAAAACCATATAGCGCTGTTGGCCACTCATTTGGGGGATAAAGTCTTCTTCCATGAGAGGTAACCCCACCCCAGGGCCTCGCCCTACCTCCCTCCCCTTCATCATTATTAGTTTAATTTTTTTTTATTTTTTTTTATTTTATTTTTTTTATTTTTTATTTTTTCTTCCCCCCCCCCTCTTCATTCTTTTTCTTCCTCCTGTTTTCTCTCTTTTCTTCGCCGGAACCTTCCGGTCAGCATACTTATTTGCACATATAATGTTACACATTTGTCTTGAATGGAAAAAAAGGAAAATTAGGTTTCACCTCTTAGCTAGGGTCCGATAAGGGACCATTCATTTACAGTCAATTTCCTAAATGACATGTGACTATAAAAGGCTGAAGAATAACTCTCATTATTGTACAGCTGGATTGTTATAACTCCTAGTTCGCAACATCTTTTATACTATGTACCAATCACTGTCAATGGAACTAATGTGTCATTATTGTGTACTGATGTTTGTTTCAATCTTTTTGTACTGTTTGGTGAACCTTAATAAAAATTAAAAAAAAAAAAAAAAAGTTAGTTTAGATTAATTATTAATTTAATATAGTTTAATGTAATTTTATTATAACAGTTAGGGTAGGTTAATTATTAATTTAATATAGTTTAATGTAATTTTATTATAATAGTTAGAATATGTTAATTAATAGTTTAATATAGTTTAATTTAAATCTAAAGGTAAGTTTAAATTTATCATAAGATAGGAATGAGTTAATATTTAATATAAAGTTAGCAGGTTGTTAGGTTTAGGGATTAATAGGTTAATTACGTTTATGGCGATGTGGGGGGCTGGCGGTTTAGGGGTTAATACATTTATTCAGTTGCGGTGGGCTCCGGGAGCGGCAGGATAGGGGTTAATTACTTTTATTTAGGTGACGGCGGTGTAGGGGGCGGCAGATTAGGGGTGTTTAGACTTGGGGTACATGTTAGGGTGTTAGATGTAAACGTAACTTTTATTCTCCCATAGGAATCAATGGGATATTGGGCAGCAGCGAACATGAGCGTTCGCTGCTTTCAGACTCCCATTGATTCCTATGGCATCCGCCACCTCCAGGGTGGCGGATTGAAAACCAGGTACTCTGGGCCGGAATAGTGGCGAGTGTACCTGCTAGTTATTTAATAAGTATCAAAAGTAGTCAGATAGTGCCAAATTTGTATTCGGAACATCTGTAGTGACGTAAGCATCGATCTGTGTCGGACTGAGACCGGCGGATCATATGCTACGTCACAGATTTCTACTTTTGCCGGTCTGTAGGCTTTGATAAATAAGGGGAATCAAGCTCTCCACAATAAAGCTGCGGAATTCCGGCGTATTTGCGGTTGACGGCTTGATAAATAGGCCCCTAAAACTTTACACTTATTTTGTCAATATTTAAACAGCTAATGCATTTAAAGCCCTTTGCATGTCTTTTTTCCCCCTAATATCTTTGAGCCCTTTATTGCAATATTTAGTTTTTTTTGTGTTATTATGAGTGTAACTGTATTTTTAAATATAATTTTGATGTGTTTTGTGCAACTTTTTGTCTTGCGTAACGACACGCTTTAAAATTAATTATGCTCAAGCAAACAGTTAACTCGTTATCTGTTAACCCCAAATAAACAAAACACTAAATAAATTATTATATACAACTATATGCTACTTTTATTTTCATTGAGTCTGGATAAAGACATTAATTTTATTAATTATACCTCCAGAAAAAAAGAAATGTAGAAATGTTTATTAAAGTTAAGCAAATAGTGACTCCAAAGATGACATCCTGAACTTCTGATGAACAATATTGCTGCCACAAAAACCCATTATGAAATCCTGGAGAGCATTTCTGTTATAAAATAAATTACATGTAATTACCATCAATCACAAAATCACATAATTATACATATGTTGATTACTTAATAAATCAATTATGATGATTAATATTTATTTATAAAGCAGAAACATATTATGCAGTTTTGTTATCTTGGGTATAAAGTTGAAAAAAGTACAGTAATTAAAAGACATTCACATGAGCTGTAAAAGACCCGTACTATATATATTTTCTATAACTTAAAAAAAATGATAGGCAATTTCATGAACACAATGTGGTATATTTAACAATGTGCAAGTGGATATGATATGAAGTAGCGTATCATGTCTGCCCCACATCGATAAATATGCTGTCAGCATTTATCATTGCACCAGCAGTTCTTGTGAACTGCTGGTGCAATGCCACTCCCTGCAGATTCAGGGCCAATCGGCCGCTAGCAGGGGGTGTCAATCAACAGGGCTTAATAAATATGCCCCAATATATTTTATCAGTTATACTGTGGTTGTTTAGAACCACCCAGAATAACTAAGTTTATGACTAACCAAGCTTTTTAGTTTCACCAATCCTACATATTGACTAAATTGCTGCAACATATTTATCCAATCATTATGAAGAAGCTGTATGCAACAAAAAAAACTAAAGCAAACAAACTGTCAATAAAAACAACAAAGAGCCAATACACTAGCTACTGTATATCTACACAATTAAAGAGGTAGTAAACACCTTGGGTTTTAATATAACATGTTTATTAATTCATAGTTATACCGTATACTCAGTATATTGCAGTATTGCTTTCATTATTTATTTATTTCTAATGACACAGTGAGTCCACGGATCATCAACAATTACTGTTGGGAATATCACTCCTGGCCAGCAGGAAGAGGCAAAGAGCACCACAGCAAAAGCTGTTAAGTATCACTTCCCTACCCATAATCCTCAGCCATTCTCTTTGCCTACTGTCATGTTCCGGTGTACATGCGTTCAGGACACAGACCCTCATGGCAGTGGTAGGGATTTGAAGACACCGACCCCTGACCCAGGGAAGAGTATCCTGGATGTGGATAGATGATATTCTGTGATTCATAGTTGCTAGAAGTTATTGTAGAATTCATGGAGAGTCCAAAATTTGTATACAGTATATTCTGGCTTCACTGTGACTTAAAGTTAGTTAATAGGAGTAGCTGCAGGATTCAATGAGAGAAAAATATAGCAATGTGGAATGTTCAGGCTTCAGAGTAAACTGGTAGAAGAGTGACACTTAGATGCAAACTAAGGTTTGTTGCAGGTTTACAGTACATAATATTATATAGAGCCATATGTCAGAATTAAGCAGAGCAGCACAGGTGATAGGTTGCAAGTTTTAGACATTAATTACTATTTGTGCATATATATGCAAACTAAGGTTTGTTGCAGGTTCAAAGTACATAATATTATTTACATAGCTGTATGTCAGTAATAAGCAGAGCAGCACAGGTGATAGTCAAGTTGCAAGTTTTAGGCATTAATTACTATTTGTGCATATATTGGAGAATCACATGAAAGCTTTTAACTGAACACATAGATGCAGAGTTCTGAATATGTTAACATATTTGTAGAATTATATTTCAGCTATGACAAATTGTAGCAGAGAATAGTTATAAAGTTCTGAGTAAGATGCTGTTGTAAATTAGAGAGTGATGATAACCAAAAGTATACTTGATTTATAATAAAGTTCAGAGTTTAAGTAGCAGTGTCCAGGTAACAAAATGGAATTATTTGGATACTTGCGATTTGATGATTTTAAGCATAGGAAATAGGAAAGGCTGTAGCGTGAATAACTTGGTTGAATTCATGCAGGAAACAGTCACATACCTCTGTTGTTCAGGATCACAACTTCAAAGTTAATGCAAAGCACATTAGACCTGAGAAGGCTTAAAAAGAGGCTGAAGGAATCAGGTGCATGAATGATTAATCAGGCAGGCAAACTGAATGTAAATGCTGCCCAAAACAGCATGAGTGTCAGAATTAGGAAAGGCAGTCTTAAAGGGATAGTGACATTAGGCTGATATATGTTACACCTACAGTGCAAGGAAGAGGTGAAGTTTAGGTGTCTGATAAGAAGTTTCTCTTCAATCAAGATTTTTTGTATTTTAAAGCAGAGTAGGTTTACTCTTATCTTTTCTGGGGTCCAGCCGTAGTCCATGCCAGTCTCTTCGGTAGGACAGTGATGGCTTTAGAGCACTTGGAAACTTGTGAGGTATAATCCTCACTGCGCTTTCTCAAGATTTTGCTGCCCTATTCAGAAAGCCTGAGTATGCTTACTCAGACTCTTCTTCTTCCAGAGGTCCATGTGAGGTAAGGACCCTCTCAAACCAGGTGAGCTGTCCTGCTGCCGGACAGACCGTATTGAGGTACGTGCCATATTTATTTTTCTTGAGAGACAGAAGAAATTGGCACTTCTGCAGTGTGTTAACTGTTTTATCAGGGACGTTAATTTACCCAACTAGGTAAGGGTTACATTTTGGAAGTTTGTCAGGGCACTGAGACTGTGTTGGGGAGACATTTATTTTTTATTGGTGGCTCAAGTGATTTTCGCTCCAGATGAGATTCGGGCTGAACTGTGTAGCGCTGCAGTTATGCTTGGTGTTACTGCTGCTCCATTTTGACTTCGAGCCCGCTCCATACTAGAAAGGGGCGGAGTCTTGTTGGGGGTGGCGTTTTTTTCTGTCGGCTGCAGTGTAGTGACGCAGTTGTCGGCTGCTTCAGTAGAAAGGATATTGCGCTGGCGTTGCAGGTCCAGGGAAAAGTAGACAAAACGGATCGTTTGTATTTTTCTCCTCAGGTTGCAGGACAGGTAGGCACCTCAGTGATCTGCTGAGGTGTTTGGGGTTGCCTGGGGTTTCTCTAGCTTTAGTAAAATAAGGCTTGATATATTCCTATTTAACAGTGTTAAAATAAAGTTTATTTTTCTTGTTTGTGTTTTTTTAATAAAATGGAACAAGAGGCCTTGCAGATTGTTGCATGTCAGCTTTGTTATGATGCCCAGGTGGAACCCCCAGTACCCTTTTGTTCTTCTTGCATAGAGAGAACCTTAAGTTATAGGGATACTTTTTTTTACCATGAGCCACCATTAGCTATGGCGGATGCTGTTCAGGTGCCTCCTGTAGAAGATATGTCACAGATTTCTCCTCAAGGGTCCCAAACTTTTAATCTCCATATGCAGTGCCCTGCGTTTCCTCTCACAATCCAGTAGGATTTTCCTTACAGGATATTGCTACCCAAGTATCCTCTGCAGTATGTGAGGCATTGTCCGCCTTCCCCATACTGCAGGGAAGTTGTAAAAGGAAACTTAAGGAATCAGTTAGTAAGGACTGTGACCAAGTTGTGGCTACCCAGGGTGTCGCTTCTTAAATTTCTGATGAAGAAAACATGTCAGTAGCGTCTGAGGGTGAAATCTCAGACTCAGATAGTGCTGAAGTTGTATCCTACAGATTTAAACTTGAACACCTTTGCTTACTACTTAAGGAGGTTTTGGCTACTTTGGACTACTCCGACACAATGGTTGTAGTCAATCCTAAAAAAATCTAGTAAGCTAAACAAGTACTTTGATGTTCCCTCTGCAGTGGAGGTATTTCCTGTGCCAGACCGTACTACAGAGATTATTGCACAGGAGTGGGATACACCTGGTATTCCCTTTTTTTTCATCTCCTATTTTCAAGAAGATGTTTCCTATAGCGGATTCTATTAGGGAGTCGTGGCAGATGGTTCCTAAGGTAGAAGGATCGATCTCCACTTTGGCTAAGAAGACTACTATTCCCAAAGAGGATAGTTGTTCTTTCAAGGACCCAATGGATAAAAAGTTTAAGGCTTTATGAAAGAAAATGTATGTTCACCAGGGTCTCTAATGGCAGCCTGCGGTAGGTATTGCCACTGTCACCAGCGCTGCAGCTTACTGGTTTGATGCGCTGTCTGATTCTATTCGGACAGATACTCCTCTTGCAGGATTAAGGACAGGATTAAGGCTCGTAGGTTGGCCAAATCCTTTATTATGAATGGTTCCTTACAAGTCATTAAGCTGGGAGCAAAGATATCTGGTTTTGAGGTTCTAGCACACAGAGCCTTATGTTTGAAATCCTGGTCTGCAGATGTTTCATCTAAGTCCAAATTTCTGGCGATTCCTTACAAGGTTTTGACTGAGATCATCTCAGATATTACAGGAGGAAAGGGATTCTTTCTACCTCAAGATAGAAAGAATAAGCAGAAAGGACGACAGAGTAATTTTCGTTCTTTTCGTAACTTTAAAGGTAAATCCTCCCCTTCCTCTTCCAAACAAGATCAGGCCAAGTCCTCCTGGAAGCCTAGTCAGTCTTGGAACAAGGGAAACCTGCAGCTGACCCCAGGTCTGCATGAAGAGTCGGCCCTCGATCTGTGGATCTAGTAGGGGGCAGACTTTCCTTTTTCGCTCAAGCCTGGAATGTTCCGGATCCCTGGGCAGTGGAAATTGTATCCCAAGAGTACAAAATAGAATTCAAGACCTTCCCTCCAAGAGGAAGAGGCATTATTATATTGTGTCAAGGACCTTGCCTCTCTGGGAGTAATAGTTTCTGTTCCTCCGCAGGAACAGGGCCTGGGATTTTACTCGAATCTGTTCGTAGTTTCCAAAAAGGAGGGAAGTTTCAGGCCAATCTTAGACCTAAAGTGCCTAAACAAGTTCCTCAGGGTTCCATTCTTCAAGATAGAGACTATACCCTCCATTCTTCCCTTGGTTCAAGAAGGTCAATTAATGACAACCATAGACTTAAAGGATGCGTACCTTCATGTTCCCATCCACAGGGATCATCACAAGTTTCTCAGATTCGCCTTCTTGGACAATGACTTTCAGTTTGTAGCTCTTCCATTCGGCCTTGCCACAGCACCCAGAATGTTCTCAAAGGTTCTGGGGGCTCTGTTGGCAGTTATCCAATCTCGGGGCATTGCAGTTGTGCCTTATCTGGAAGACATTCTGGTTCAGGTGCTGTCTTTTCAACAAGCAAAATCTCATATGGAGATCTTGTTGCCTTTTCTTCGCTCCCATGAATGGAAGGTGAATCTGGAAAAAAAGTTCTCTGATTCCAGCTACAAGAGTAGACACTCTTCTAATGAACATTTTTTCTGACAGGGGTCAGAAAATTAAAGATTCTCAACTCTTGCCTGGCCCTTCAGGCCTCTCCTCGGCCATCAGTGGCTCAATGTATGGAGGTAATTGGCCTGATGGTGGCATCTATGGACATCATTCCAATTGTTCAGTTCCATCTCAGACCTCTGCAGTTAGGCATGCTAACATAATGGAATGGGGGCTATACAGATCTGTCTCCAGGAATAGATGGTGGTTGTCTCAGGAACACCTGTCACAGGGAACTTGCTTCCACAGACCCTCCTGGGTGATTGTGACCACGAATGCCAGCCTTCTGGGTTGGGGAACAGTCTGTGGCTTGCTGAAGGCTCAGGGTCTGTGGACTTGGGAGGAGTCGGAACTCCCCATAAACATCCTAGAGCTGAGAGCAATCTTCAATGCTCTATTGGCCTGGCCTCAGTTAGCTTTAGCCCAGTTTATTAGGTTCCAGTCGGACAATATAACATCAGTGGCGTACATCAACCACCAGGGAGGAACTTGGAGCTCCTTAGCAATGACAGAGGTGGCCCGAATTATTCAGTGGGCGGAGACCCACAAATGCTGTCTATCCACGATCCACATTTCAGGAGTGGACAATTGGGAAGCAGATTTTCTGAGCAGACAGACCTTTCATCCAGGGGAGTGGAAACTCCATCCGGAGGTGTTTTCTAGTCTGATCCTCAAATGGGGGCTGCCAGATCTGGATCTCATGGCCTTCTGACAGAACACCAAGCTTCCGAGGTATGGTTGAAGGTCCATGGATCCTCAGATAGTCCTAATAGATGCTCTAGCAGTCCCTTGAAACTTCATTCTAGCATACCTGTTCCATCCACCGTTTGCTCTCCTTAAAAGAGTCATTGCTCAGATCAAGCAGGAGAGGGTGGCTGTGATTCTCATAGCTCTGGCATGGCCTCGCAGAATCTGGTATGCAGACTTAGTAGAGATATCATCAGTTCCACTTTGGAGACTTCCTCTGAGGAAGGACCTTCTACTTCAGGGTCCCTTCCTTCATCCAAATCTCATTTCTCTGAAGTTAACTGCTTGGAGATTGAACGCTTAATTTTATCTAAAATTAGATAAATTAGACCTTGATCCAGGCCCGTAAGCCTGTAACTCGTAGGAGTAAGATATGGCACAAATATTTGTATTGGTGTGAATCCAAAGGATACTCTTGGAGTAGAGTTAGGATTCCTAGGATTTTGTCTTTTCTCCAGGAGGGTCTGGAGAAGGGAATGTCGGCTAGTTCTCTGAAAGGTCAAATTTCAGTGTTGTCTATTCTGTTGCATAAGCGCCTGGTGGATGTGCCAGGTGTGCAATCTTTTTTGTCAGGCCTTGGTCAGGATCAGACCTGTGTATTAACCTGTTACTCCTCCATGTTTTACAACAGGCTCCATTTGAGCCTATGCTTTCCTTAGATATTAAGATGTTATTTTGGAAAGTTTTGTTTCTTGTTGCTATTTTCTCTGCTCAGAAAGTTTCCGAACCCTCTGCTTTATAGTGTAATTCCCCTTATCTTATCTTTTATTCTGATAAGGTGGTTCTGCTTACTTAAGTTTGGTTTCCTACCTAAAGTTGTTTCCGTCAAGGATATTAATCAGGAAATCGTTGTGCCTTCTTTGTGTCCTAATCCTTCTTCTCACAAAGAACGTTTGTTGCATAATCTAGATGTTGTGCGAGCGTTAAGATTTTATCTGCAGGCAACTAAGGACTTTTGTCAGTCTTCTGCTTTGTTCCTTTGCTTTTCTGGGAAATGCAAGTGTCAGAAAGCTACTTTTTTTTTTTTTACTTTGGCTGAAGAGTGTTATTCATTTGCCATATGAGACTGCTGGACAGCAACCTCCTGAGAGAATCACAGCTCATTCCACAAGGGTTGTCTCTTCTTCCTGGGCCTTCAAAAATTAAGCTTCTGTAGAACAGATTTGCAAGGCTGTAACTTGGTCATCTTTGCACACTTTTTGCATATTCTATAAATTCAATACTTTTGTCTTGGCTGAGGCTTCTTTTGGGAGAAAGGTTATTCAAGCTGTGGTGCCTTCTGCTAAGGTTTCCTGTCTTGTCCCTCCCTAATCATCTGTGTCCTCTAGCTTAGGTATTGGCTCCCAACAGTAATTGATGATGATTCGTGGACTCACGGTGTTATTAGAAAGAAAACAACATTTATGCTTACCTGATAAATTTATTTATTTCTTGACATGGTGAGTCTATGGCCCGTCCTGTATTTTTCAGGTTTTTTTTAACGTAAACCTCAGGCACCTCCACACCTTGTGTTACTTCCTTTTTCTCCTTTCCTTTGATCGAATGATTGGGGATTGTGGGTAGGGAAGTGATACTTAACAGCTATTGCTTTGGTGCTCTTTGCCTCCTCCTGCTGGTCAGGAGTGATATTCCCAACAGTAATTGATGAGGATCTGTGGACTCACCGTGTCAAGAAATAAATAAATTTATCAGGTAAACATACATTTTGTTTTTGCGCCCTTTTCATGTAATTTATCAGTGAAAATTGTAGATTTTTTTTATTCTCAGAGCTAGAAATGCACACTGTAGACTTGTCAAGTCTAACCCTTTTACATGCCATTCCCTAATTGGCTTCAAAAAAATGACGGCTGCAAAATAATGCACTTTATACAACATTATGACAGAAATTAGCTTTGTCTGCAGACTCAAGCCCAGATTAGGTCCTCTGAATAAGGCAAAATGTGTCAGGAATATGGCTAATAAAAACATCTACAGTAACTATATATAGTTACCCATAAGGTACGGGTCTAATTACTTTTGTGCCACATACAGATTTTCTGTCATTCTGTCCTTTGCAAATCTCTTCCCAAACAATTAAAAAAAAACAGCAACATTTTTCTTCATCAAGAAAACCCCATAATTGTTATTTTAAAACTGGGTGATTCTACTGCTTGAAATGAAGATGTCTATGGAACATTCACAATCTGTAACTCAATTACTAACTCCTTTCAAACACTATTGATCCATTGCTAAAACTCAAATACAACCCGGGCACAACCAAAATAAGATAAATATATTTGATCATTGTGGTTCATTTCTTTAGAACAAACAAAATCATTGCAGCCAAAGTCCAACAGGTTACGAGCTCACTGTATTTTTTACCAGAAGTAATTCAGATGCACAGAGCATTGTTTACAAAGGATTTTCTTTGTGATGTCCTAATAGTTGAGACTTCAGGAGACTGAGTTGAAAATAATGTTCCACAATACTGGAAACAAGTGAGTGGGAGCGATTTCTTACATGACATAGCAGCTCAAATGCTTTCTCTCTGCTATAATGGATTGCTTATATACAGTATCAAAAACTTGAATTTATTTCATATAACAAAACCTGCCTTACAATAATAACTTTAAAAGTGATAAAGAATTTTTTTTTTTTTTTTGGACCATTGGAGATAAGAAGTCAGGAAAATGATTCTATTCAAATTACAATGCTCAAAGAACTAGAATTTAGACAACTATCAAAGTAAGGGCACATTTAATTGGGCTTGCAATTAAATAAAGGTTTTAACAGCTATAGCACTATCTGCAATCCCAGTGGAAATAGCTTATTTGACTATGTGAATAACTGATTAGAAAATCAGTGCTGTGCCTATTGGATAGGAGTAGCTGCAATTCAACAGGGTAATATAAAATTCAAAAGGCAATGTAAGCAAAGTGTCAAACTTACAGTAAAATTACTGATGACTTTTGTTGAGCAGAAACGTGTAAATCTGAGCAAAATGGAGATAGCACTATATTAGGTTAACTGTTCTCTTGGTACAATATAGTGAGGGGAACATTCAAGTAATTTTTGTTTCCATCTTAATATGAGGAGAGTCCACGGGTTCATTCCTTACTTGTGGGAAATACTGAACCTGGCCACCAGGAGGAGGCAAAGACACCCCAGCCAAAGCTTAAATACCTCCCCCACTCCCCCCAGTCATTCTTTGCCTTTCGTCACAGAAGGTTGGCAGAGAAGTGTCAGAAGATACAGAGTAGTTCCTTATGGAGGGTAATACTCTTCGAAATGGGACTGGAGTTTTTAAGTAGTCTTGTCAGCCTCTCAGTGAGAGCATTAGTGAATGTTGCCTGGAGATGCAGGGAGAGTCTTTCTGCGAACCCATCTAGACTCATATTAACAGCTCCTAAGCAATCAGTGTTGACGAGTTTCACTGCCTGCTTCTATCACTCAGGAGGGATTAATCACATATTTTTAATATTTTGTGTATGTTGTGACATGTGTGAGATGGGCTCAGGCAGATATTGAAACGTACAGGTTTTAATTCCACTTTGGAGCGCTGCATAGCCAGTTAGGCCTGGCGTGCTTTTTTTTGTGTTGCAGGGGTGGTCCTGCATGGTGCACCATGTGACCAGATGTTGCCACAGTGATTCTCTTCTTCCTGACCGTGTGGTGTCTGGAGACGAAGCGGTTTCTCTCTTGGGCCTGTGTCATAGGAAGTGGTGAGTGCCCCAGCCATTGGGGGGATAAAGGTGCCATTTATTTTTGTATTTAGTCCTTTTTATAAGCACAAGCTATGGAGGACTCTGATACATTAGGGGGTACTCCCTCTTTACCCAAAGCTAATGCCTGTCTATATTGTGAGAAGGCCACGGTATACATGCCTTGATAAAGTTATCTTATCAAAGAAAGCTAATATGTTTAGTACTACTGAGCCTTCAACCTCTAAGGAGTCTCCGTCCCATAAGGTGCGCACCCTACATTCATCTCCTAATACACATGCTGCTTCCCATAGCACTCCTATTCCTCCATCTGAAGGGGCCCTTTTACCGCCAGACTTTACTGAACTGTTACAGACGGCAGTGTCTGCGGCCTTTAGTGCTTTACCTCACACTGCTAAGCGCAAGCAAAATATTAAATATTGTTATCCTTCCCAGGGGTCATCTACTAGCTTATTGGATTTATCTGATACAAGAATATCCGATGATGAAAAAGCCTCTGATACTTTAGAGGATGTTCTTTCTGGGTCGGAATCTGCTGACTCTTAGCATTTGAACACTTGCTGCTCTTTCTTTGGAATTTTTGCCTTTTATCTGAGGATAATCACTATCCGGATTACTGTGGGACCCTCTGAACTACTGCCTCTATTTGGATGCCTTGCCACAAGTCTGTTGGGTGACTGAATTGATCCCTTCCTGCTCCTATAGCATCAAAGGAGGTGCTTTCCATATTACTTCATTTCCTGTGTGGGAAGTTGGTCTTCTGGGTGACCAAATAGATCCCTGACTGCCTCTTTAGCACTGATTGAGGTGCTCTTCCAAATGTGAGTCCTTTTCCTATTCTAAAATCTACAAGTTTTGGACCAAACAATATTGGGCCATGTGGTGCTTCTGTTCTTTCTTGTTTCTTTTGATAGCTGTGGAGGAACCAGACTTTAGATTTAGGATTGAACACTTACGCTTTTTGCTAAAGGAGGTGTTGGCTACTTTAGAGGTTCCAGAACCTAAATTACCTGAGGAATCTTGCATTCCTAAATTAGATAAGGTCTAGAAGACAGGGTTGTACCACAGATTTTCCCGATTCCCTTAAAGATGGGGAACATTATTAAGAATGAATAGGAAAGACTTGGTTCTTCTATCTCCCCTTCTTCTTCCTTTAAGAAATTGTTCCCGGTTCCGGACTCTCAGTTGGAGTTGTGGGGTTCCATCCCTAAGGTAGACGGTGCTATCTCCACACTTACTAAATGCACTACTATTCCACTGGAGGATAGTTTGTCATTCAAAGAGCCCATGGATAAGAAACTGGAAACTCTATTAAGAAAGATGTTTCAGCATACGGGATATTTGTTCCAACCGGCAGTGGCTGTTGCTGCGGTTTCGGGAGTGGCCACCTATTAGTGAGACTCCTTATCTGAGTTGATCGAGGTGGAGGGCCCCCTCGACGTGATCCAGGAAAGAATGAATGCCTTAAGGGTAGCTAATTATTTTATTTGTGATGCAAATATGCAGATTATTCACCTGAATGCCAAGCCTGCAGGTTTTTCTGTGCTAGCCCGTAGGGCACTGTGGCTGAATCTTGGTCTGCGGACAGGACTTCAAAGTCCAGACTTCTTTCCCTCCCATTCAAGGGAAAGATTCTTTTTGGTTCAGGCCTGGACTCTATCATATACATGGTTACTGGATTCAAAGGTGCCTTTTTACCGCAGGATAAGAGAAACAAGCCTAAGGGACAAGGTCCTAATTTTTGTTCCTTTCGTTCGGACAAGTCCCAATGTTAGCAGCCAGTCCAAGGAAACTTGGAAACCTCCTCAGTCCTGGAATAAATCCAAGCAGAATAAGAAGCCTGTTGAGTCAAAGTCGTCATGAAGGGGCGGTCCCCGATCCTGGCTTTGGATCTGGTAGGGGGCAGACTGTCACTCTTTTCAGAAGCTTGGTTTGGGGACGTGCAAGACCTGTGGGTACTGGAGGTCATAGCTCAGGGATACAGGATAGGTTTCAAGTCTCATCCTCCCAGGGGCAGATTTCTCTTATCAAACCTGTCTTCAAGGCCAGAAAAGAGAGAGGCTTTTCTAGGGTGTGTGAGGGATCTCTCAGCCCTGGGGGTCATTGTACAGGTACCTCCAGCAGAGAGAGGTCTGGGATACTACTTAAACCTGCTTGTGGTCCCAAAGAAGGAGGTTGAATGCTTAGTCCTAGCCAAGAGAGGTTTTTCTCAGAGAGTTATTGATACTCTCATTCAAGCTCGTAAGCCGGTTACTCATTGCATCTATCATAAGGTGTGGAGGACCTACTTATTCTGGTGTGAAGAATGTGGATTTCCATGGCCAGGGTTTCCAAGATTCTTTCTTTTCTCCAGGATGGTCTGGAGAATGGCCTTTCAGCTAGCTCTCTTAAGGGACAGATTTCTGCCCTATCTATTTTACTGCACAAGAGGCTCGCTGAGCTTCCAGACGTCCAGTCCTTTGTTCAGGCTCTATCTAGAATCAGACCTGTTTTTCAACCTGGCGCTCCTCCTTGGAGCTTAAATCTTGTTCTAAAGGTTTTGCAGAGGGCTCCGTTTGAGCCTATGCATGGCCTTGACATTAAACTATTATCTTAGAAGGTTCTCTTTTTACTGGCTATTGCCTCAGCTCGCAGAGTATCTGAGATGGCTGCCTTGCAATGTAAGCCTCCTTACCTAGTATTCCATGCTGATAAGGCTGTTTTTCATACTGGGTTAGGTTTTCTTCCTAAGGTTGTTTCTGATCGCAACATCAATCAGGAAATTGTTGTTCCTTCCTTGTGTCCTAGTCCTTCTTCTTCGAAGGAGCAGTTGATTCATAATTTGGATGTGGTTCGGGCCTTGAAGTTCTATCTTCAAGCCACTACAGAGTTTAGAGAGACTTTTTCTTTGTTTGTTGTCTATTCTGGGAAGCGTAAGGGGCAGAAGGCCTAGCCCACTTCCTTGTCTTTTTGGTTGAGAAGCATTATTCACTTAGCTTATGAAACAGTGGGACATAAGACTCCTCAGAGGATTAAGGCTCATTCTGCTAGAGCAGTGGCTTCCTCTTGGGCCTTCAAGAATGATGCATCTAAGGAGCAGATTTGTAAGGTGGTTACCTGGTCCTCCTTACATACCTTTTCAAAATTTTACAAGCTGAATGTTTTTGCTTCGGCTGAAGCATAATTTGGGAAAAAAGATTTTGCAGGCTGTGGTGCCCTAAGAATAGGGTCCACCTCTTGTTTTACCATCCCGTTTTCATTCAATGTTTCTAGAGCTTGGGTATATGTTTCCCACAAGTAAGGAATGAAGCCGTGGACTCTCCTCATATTAAGATAGAAAACATAAATTATGCTTACCAGATAATTTCCTTTCCATCTGTATGAGGAGAGTCCATGGCCCCCGACCGTTTTCTCCTTTGGGCGGACCAACATTTTTTTTTCTTCTGGCACCATATATACCCAGATATTTCTCCTACTGTTCCTTGTTCCCTCGGCAGAATGACTGGGGGATTAGGGGAGTGGGGGAGGTATTTAAGACTTTGGCAGGGGTGTCTTCTCCTCCTGGTGGCCAGGTTCAGTATTTCCCACAAGTAAGGAATGAAGCCGTGGACTCTCCTTATACATATGGAAAGGAAATTATCTGGTAAGCATAATTTATGTTTTTTATAAATTCATAGCATATCTCACATCTCAAAACTGAAATTGTGAATCGCCAAAGTTCTGCATACATAATAAAGGATTTAAAATAATTCAGAACTGTCATTTTGTTAGCACAGTTTTCAGGGTTTTCAAACTCAAAAAAGTCCATGGATACAACCTTGAAAATCCTGTTGATTTAGATTAGCTTAACTTTGATTGTATCTAACTATAATCAGTGTAGCACTGATGTAAGTAACTGCTGTTTGGTATGTAGCTGGTTCGGGCAAACTACAGCATTATACGTGAATGAAAATTAAAGTAATTCATTATATATATGCATATTTTAAAACTGTGAAGTCAGTTTTCATTGTGCAGTCCAATGAAATACCCATTAAAAAGCCTCTTTAGAATGTCTATCGTATCTCCTTTGCTCTGGCCAGGTATGAATGAGAAATTGGCTCCTGCACTGATCAATTACTATATAGAATGCAGTAAGTTTGACAAAAAATGGTTTAAATTCAATGATGAAAGCATATAGCTTTTAGTTGTTACCATGAATAAATAGTTTATGGGGAATTTACTTTGTGCACTCAAGTCTCTACAATGTATTTTACAGACAAAACCTGGCAAAATAGATATAGATTTTATATTACAAAATTGTTAATTTTCTTAAATTGAAAAAAATGTATAAAGGGTTCAGTTTCATTTTAGGTCACATTTATGTAACTGGTATTAAAATTGAGTCTCAAAGTTAATAATATGGCCACTGTAAATTACATTCAGATTCCATTTTGCTGCTTTTACTTCTTTACTGATTTAGTTTTACAAGTATGTGATAAACTCATCAGGTGGTGCGCTACACCCTAAGAATTCTATGTTTAACTTTCTAGAACTTTGAAGTTTTCAGGGGTAAATATTACATCTCAGTGTAAGTTACTAAGCAACAGTCAGTTGATTGCCTAAAAGCTTGGGGATTTGAGGGAGTAAGAGGAAAATTAACAGACTGCAGGGTCTCAAAGGATCAAGAGAATACCCTGTCATGAGATGCAGGACATATGCAGGACACAGCAATGATGGTACAACTCTATTTTATTGCAGAGCATAGCAATACACATCTAGTCAGGTTGATTGTACTAAACTAACTGCGACACAGACACCGGACCTAAGCCCCGCCCACAAACTAGTGACATCACATCCTGCTCTCATCACATCTTCCCCTTTTTCAAAGGCGAAGCATACATTTGCATATAACAAATAACAAGGTACACAAACAGAGTATACAACAACATTTTTGTTTTTGAACATTATATAAACAAATAGGTTAGAAAACATGAACAAATAAATTACATCCTGACTTGGACATCGGGGTAGACTACCCTAGTCCACAGTGACCATGGGATTATTCTGCCCATACTTCCGGTCACTGTTCTAGCTAAAGTCAGTCCCTATATCGGGCCGGAAGTTTCACCACTCTTTCGCTTGATGTAACTTTGCATGAACTGTCCTCTGATACAGAAGATGGTGAACAAGAGTCCGCTGGAGGCAAAGATATATCCCCATTGTGGGCTTGCTGAGGGGAAGGCACCTCTCTTAGAACAGGGGATCCCACCGGCGGTGGTACTGAGGCATCCAGTTCCAGACTCTCAGGTACAGACTGAAGATGTCTTCGGTTATGGCGTGTAACCGTCCCTCCCTCCGTAAGGACTGTATAAGACCTTGGTTCTGGAGAGCGGCCAACTACCGTAGCAGGCGTCTTCCATTTCTTCTCATCATCCAGTTTAATTCTGACACTTTGGCCCGCTTTCAGTTCCTGTAAGGGCCTGACAGAATGTCTCCTGTCGTAGAAGAAACGATAACCCTTTTTGGCCTCTTCATCCCTCCTAAGGACTTCGTCCCGAGGAACAGGGCCAGGCGGCTTGAAGACACCCACTGAGGGTAAAGTGGTGCGAATCTGGCGTCCTAGCATCAGCTGTGCTGGGCTAAACCCGGTGGCTTGAATGGGCGTCGCCCTGTATGACAAGAGGGCTAGGTACGGCTCAGATTGCTTTAGAATGAATTTTGTTGTTTGAACTGCCCTTTCAGCCATTCCGTTGGCCTGCGGATAATGTGGACTTGACGTGGAATGTACAAAATCATACTCCCTGCTGAAAGCACTGAACTCTGTAGAAGCGAACTGCATATCATTATCACTCACTAGCTCCATTGGAATGCCCCAGCGGGCGAACAAGCTCTTCAGGCGAATGATAACGGCCTGACTTGTGATATCATTCAGGGGTGCAATCTCCAAATACCTGGAATAGTAGTCGATCACAACAAGGAACTTTTTCCCGTGCAGTTCGCACAAATCAGCAGCTATTTTCTGCCACGGCCCCGCAGGCAGCGGAGTAGACATCAAGGGCTCCCTTCTCTGAGTAGGCCGGCATTCCCGGCAAAAGGCACATTTAGACACGTGATTTGCAATGTCGGAGCTGATCCCAGGCCACCACACAGCTGTAGCTGCCCTTTCTCTGCCCTTTGTAGTGCCTAACTGGCCATCGTGAATCCTGTTTAACATCTCCTTCCTCATGCTGACAGGAATTACAATGCAGTCTTGGAACAGCACCAACCCCTCCAGCTCTGTGAGCTGCGACCTCTCTGGCTGGTAAGCATTTAAAGACATCCAGGCTGCCCGGCTCTCGGGCCAGCCTTCTTTTATGTACCTTATAACTTCTTGCAGATCTGTGTCCAAATATGTCTCTTTCTTTATCTCTTCCAGTTTCCTTGAAGAAATGGACTTAGAGGCCAGAACTGAATCAACATACACTTTCACATCCTATTCTGTGGAGGATTCTTCTGCAGCAGCCAGCGGTAGCCTGGATAGTGTATCCGCCACAACCAGTTGTTTCCCCGGCACATGCCCTGCCTGAACATTGAACCTGAGCAGTCTCATTAAAAGTCTCTGGCATCTCAAGGGTGTTTTGTCAATGTCATAAGAGTTGATTAGAGGGACTAGCGGTTTGTGGTCAGTTTCCAGACTAAATTTCTCCAAACCCACTAGATAGCGCTGGAAGCGCTCACAGGCCCAAACTGCAGCCAGGCACTCTTTCTCAATTCGAGCGTATTTTGACTCTGCAGCCATCAGTGTGCGGGAACAGTAGACGATGGGCTGTAGTTTATTTTCGTTCAGCTGCAGGAGTGCAGCCCCCAACCCATAACTGCTTGCATCGGCACTAATCACAGTCTTTTTTGAAGGGTCGTAGAACCCCAGCACTGGGGCAGACCCCAGCAGGGACTTGGCATGCAGGAAAGCTTTTTCTTGTGAAGGTCCCCAGACCCAGGCAACGTCTTTCTTAAGCAACTCTATGATAGGGTGTAAAACTGTTGATAAATCTGGAAGAAACTTGCCCACATAATTTACAAGGCCCAATATCTGTCTCAGCTCATGTACATCAGAAGGGCTTTTCATCTGTTCAATAGCACAAATTTTCTCGGGGTCTGGCTTGATGCCATCCCCATTGATGATATGCCCAAAGTAGCATAATTCAGTTTTCCTAAAATGACATTTTTCTTTATTCAGCTTCAGCCCAGACTCTTTGATAGCCTGTAGCACACAACTCAAACGCTGATCATGCTCCTCCACTGTAGACCCATACACTAGAATGTCGTCCATGACGACCGCTGTGCCCACGTGGTCACTCAGGAGAGAACTCATTTCCCTTTGAAAGATTTCAGGAGCGGAGGATATCCCAAAGGGGAGTCTGCAGAAGCAGAACCGACCTACCGGTGTGATAAAGGTAGTCAGTTTGCGGCGCTTCAATTGCTAGAAGCGTCTAATGTGGAAAAGAACTTTGTCCAGCCAACTTCGGAGCTATATCTTCTAATGTCAGCAGCACAAATCTCTCTCTCTTCACTGCCTCATTCAACCTTTTCAGGTCCACGCAGATGCGCACCTTTCCGTTTTTCTTTGCAACTGGAACAATGGGGGCACACCAATCAGTTGCTTCAACAACCTCTTCAATAACCCCCATAGACTTCATGCGCATAAGCTCTTTCTCCACTTGAGGCATGAGCGGGAATGGAATTCTACGAGGAGTAGAAATACTGTATGGGACTGCGTCACTTTTAAGTGCTATACGGACTGGTTTGCAATTCTGCCCACAAGTCACAGGCTGCTTTTCTGCTCAATAAATTGTTAACACACTGACCTCGAATCACATGCACCCACATGGTGAACTTTCTTTGCTTGTACTCACAGCTGGCAAGAAATTTCCCCTCACAATCAATGCGGCCACCAGGACTATGGACATTTGTAGTAACCTTCGCCAGCTGGGGCTGTCGAGGCAGTTTCATAAATTCAGCAAAAGACATTACAGTGATATCTGCTCCTGTGTCAATCTTAAAATCAACTTTGTCTCCCATTACAGTAAAAGTAACTTTCCAATCTTCCTCTGAGCTTGGCCGTTCCACAACGGACCCCACAAAAGACACTTCCTGACCCTCCTGGTCACCGTCCACCTGCATCTCCTTAATTTATTCAGTTCTACACACCACTTCCAAATGGCCCATTCTGTTACATTTTCTGCATCTTCTATCCCTGGCCGGGCATATAACACCCTGATCATGGGCACGGCAGCACCGCGTGCATCGGGCATGTTGCGCCCATCCATTTCTAGGCCTTTCCAGTACTTTAGATCTACCACTCACACTGTGCCTTTCACTAGCATTTTTCCTAGACTGTTGCACTTCATCCACAATACTCTCAGACCTCAGATCAGCACTTTGCTTTTTCACCAGTTCACTCTGGCGGGCCATCCTAATAGCCCCATCTAATGTTAAATCAGGCTCTAACTGCAGCTTCAGTGAGACTTCAGCATCTGCAATCCCAATAACTATTCTGTCTCTGATTTGCTCTTATTTAGCAACACCAAACTCACAGAATTCAGCTAGTTCATACAGGCTGCGCACAAATGACTCCACAGATTCTCCCACACGCTGATTACGTTTGTGAAAACAAGCTCTCTCATGAATCACATTTCTTTTGGGCACAAAGTGGGCACTGAGTTTATCCATAACTATATCAAAGTTAAATTCTTCCCCTTCTTGGAAAGTAAAAGCATTGAACACTGGCTCCACATCTTTCCCCATAGAGTATAAAAGAGAAATAACTTGTACTTCACCACTCTCCTTGTTCAGTTTGGATGCAATCCTGAAGCGCTGAAACCGCTGACGCCATGTGGGCCAAGCTGCAGGCTGAGAGAAGTCAAAAGGCTCAGGTGGGGTAAACTTTGACATTGCAATCGATCAGGAACAGAAGCGCAGTCCAGAACTTCTGACACCATGTCATGAGATGCAGGACATATGCAGGATACAGCAATGATGGTACAACTCTATTTTATTGCAGAGCATAGCAATACACATCTAGTCAGGTTGATTGTACTAAACTAACTGCGACACAGACACCGGACCTAAGCCCCACCCACAAACTAGTGACATCACATCCTGCTCTCATCACATACCCAATATCTTGGAAGGAAGAAAATCCTACAGCCCTTCCACTTAGTGCAGGCTAAGGAAGAAGAGGCACACTAATTAAGGGAAATTATCTCTAATGTAGCATTCAGAGGGTAGTGCAGTTTGAAAACCAAAATCTATGGAGAAAACTCAGAAGTTAGTTGTTAAAGGAAAAAAGGAGGGAGGTGGCTGCTTAGGTGGAAATTGCCCCACAGGTTTAAATATTGTAGGTTTGTGGTCAAGGAAAAGATCAGCAGAGAGGAGAAGTATCAGAAGGAAACATGTACCAACAAAAACTGACATCTTCATTATGTATAGGAACTTATGACAATATACACAACTCCAGCGTCTGTTCATGGAGTCCAGGACAACAATTGATTGAATAAACTATAGAGGATTTACTTCCTAGTAAGTATATATAATATTGATATCACCTCTTTTAAAAAGAAAAATCAATGTATTGATTCAAGTACTATTTGAGCCTTCAAAAAACATATTGGAATCTATATTCTCATATGCAGCATATATGTGATTCCACATCAGGATATTATGAAAGTGTTGGCAAGTTTCACTATTTTATTGCATGCATTTAAAAAATTACATTTAGCTTTCATAAAAAGGGTAAGTTGAATGTGTTAACATTTTTCCTTTTAAAATGTTGTTTTTTTAAGAAAAGGTTTTAAAACTGTCAGTTGTGATGCATTTTTATTAAATTTTCTGTGTCTATGTAATAAAATGTATATGTTAACATTGTCATATTTTTATTCTATATCATATTTTTCAGGCCCAAAAGAGTGTATGGAGGCTATTGAAGCTCAGACATCTCCTTAAAGGGACATGAAACTCATTTGTTTTCATTTCATTATTCAGATTTTAATTAAATAACTTTCCAAAGTATTTCTATTACCCACTTTGTTTTGTTTTTAGGCTCAGAAGCTTTGATTGGTTGCCGCACATATATGCAGATTGTCATTGGCTTTTAGCTAACTTCCTGTAGTGCATTGCTGCTCCTTCAATAAAGGAAACCAAGAAAATTAAGCAAATTAGATAATAGAAATACATTGGAAAAAATTGTATAATTTATCTAAATCATGAAAGAAAAATGTTGTGTTTCATGTCCCTTTAAAGTTATGAGCCTTCACATGATATTGAAGACACTGTAAAATCTACAACTTAATTTCTCTACTTGTTAGAAAAAAGTTGTACATCATACAGTGTTGGAAGTGTGTCTCCAGCTGGGGACTTTAATAATGCCTGGGGAAGCATAAGGCTATCATGTGAACTAATTAAATGTATACTTTATAGGAAACATGGGCAGATTTGTTGGGTCTATAGTTCATATTTGTCGTCAGAGTCTATATTTCAACCTGTGACATAACTGTCATGTGGTCCTCTGTTTCCTTCAAGAGAATATTCACAGATTAGATAAGCTTAGATTGCTCCAACCCCTCAATAACATATCATAGGACCTTTCACTTCCTCCAAATCTATGTTTCCTGCACTTTATGGAGGTAAAATATCTCACCCACCACCAGCCCCATGTGTTGCTCCTCACATCTCTCACATCTCACATGTTGCCTGTTATTTGTCCTCTCTATCTGTCATAAAATCCTTTCTTATGCCACAACCTGTGTTCCCTCTAAGGCCAGTTTTGTGAGAGTGAAATAGTTAATTAGAGCATTTAGCAAACACTGCACAATGTAGACTGCAAGGTCTGGTTCCTTATTAACTGTTTCACTGCAAGGGTGCTCACAAAACTGGCCTTAGAGGGAACACTAGCCACCACTCCCCTATTTAGTCTAATATCCGGTATCAAGAACACATACATGAGCGTTTTACGTTCTGGATAAAATTTTAAATACACAAACAAACAGAGAGTGGCTGAGGCCTTTGATGCCATGGCTAAATAGTATGCTAGAATCTCATACCCAAGTCTTGTTAGGGATACTTCTCCCTAATGCATATGCTATTCATTAATATATTTTTATAACTAGCATGGCATCTATGATACACTGTCAGATATGTCAGCAGGTGATTGGTAATAGTGTATATATGCTTTTGTAAAGCAATCACAATGTATATGAACTTCAACAAAACAGACATTTATACCACTTTCTTATAAAAACATTCATACCAAGAATGTTGTTGAAAAGAAAAACTTTATTCAGCATGTGTTATACATATCTTTTGACTGCAAATATTAAGTAAAAAAAAAAGAGAATTTAGAATCGATGTGAGCTTTATAAATATTATCTTAAAAAGCTATTTAAAAACAATGATATCATGAATAATTATATGTTTGAACTATCTTTTTTTTTTTTTTTTTAATATTTTATAATGTGTTTTTTTTTTTTAAAGTTTTTTTATTGAGGTTATGCTAATGAGTACAATATATATAAAATACCATACAACATAAGAAGAAATACAACATCAGTGTCACATTGACAATAATTAGTCTTATACATGAAATAACAATGTGGTAGTAAGCTAGGTATATATTAAGAACCTCTATTTTCTTTTTTTTTATTGCTTATATTCTTCACTTATTTCCTCAAAAGCGCAAGCGGCCACATTTGGACAAGCAAAAGCAAATGTTGTCTAGAGGAAAGATAGCGAATGTATTGGGCACTTATGGTCCCATACATATAATGTAAAAAATAAATTATCAGCTGAGATTTTTATTTTCAAAAATATAGGGAGGGTAGAAAATTCAGCGGATAAGCACCGCTTGTCAAATATAGGGTAATATGGGGGGGGGGGAGGGAGGGCGGAGCCATAGGTAAGGGTTACAATAGAAATATAAATTAGCCAGAATATATTAGTTTAAGTACACTTAACTCTGTAATGGCGGTGATTCTACAGTATATACCGCCTATAAAGAAGGTATCACTTAGCTTGTATGTATAAGGTACTGGGTGATCAAGAATGCTGCTGTAACACTGTATAAGTAAATAACCTACAAACGTGTAAATGTACATATTCCCTAATAGTGAGATAACTAGAAGCTAGGTTGGAACCCATACTAAACATATTTAGGGAAGTATATCTAATGAAGAGTATAGAAGGTGCCTTAATACCGTAATAGGTGAGAGATATCTATGGGTCCAATCTGAGATATAATGACTCTCTCAAGTATGTATAGGAACAAGTTAACATTAGTTATTATCTACAAAAAAAAAAAAAAAAAAAAAATTTCACTCCGTCTAGCCTCAAATATCACCTCAAGGAAAGATGTGTACTAAAGGGAATAACTTCTCTGTTTATATATGTAGTGCAATATATAGTTAGGTTATGAAGCCCTGGGGCTTAATTGGGAACACACTCATCATAAATGAGACTGGTGTACTACCTAACCCTGGTATTATAAGAAATACAACATACGAACCAGAGTAAAATGCTAATTTATATATGTCTCATTAAACATCATCTAGTTGTCTTATATAAATACCCAAGTTATAGCAGCCCTAAAGACTAGCGTAAAAATACTAATAATAACGCTTCAGCTTCCATAAATTATCCGAATGCAAAAATATCAAATAAAATAGTGTAAAGGGATATCAATCCTACAAATTTAAGACATCTCGTAGGATTTCAAATAGAACATGGGTTGCCTAGGATAAATTAATAAGAGCAAGGAGTTTTGGCTAAATATAAGAAACTGGAAATGTCAGCCCCTATAATCTCATATATCCAATATCTCTTTTGTATGCAATTTAAGCGGTTAACATTTATGTGTCTATACGTTCTAGAGGGGAGGTATTAAATAAAGTATTTGCATGTTTAAATTAACACGTTGATAGTGATATTATCTCAGGCACGTTACGGTAGGCATAACAATAAGATGTAATATTCTAATAGTATGTAGTAAAATACAACTTAGTCCAGCATATTAATATATAGTACAGTGCTATTAATTGGGTGCAAAATGAACCTTCATATTAAAGAGTATAGTACAAAGCTAAACCGCTACACAGCCACTATATTAGGCTTAATATTATAACCCTGCTTCCTATTAAATAAGCGTAAATAAGATGGAATGTTATAAACAATTCAATGAGGTGCACATCTGTGTCTAAGTTGTTGTTATAAGCTAGGGATATATCCAGATATGACACCATAGGCACATCTCTGCTTCTAAATGTACGTAGTGCAAACATTTAGCTTCGTAATAAGAGACTTTATACAAATGGAGTGGGATAAGAGCATGTTAAATCTAGTTTAAATTAACTAAATTGGGAGCATATCTTGTAATTCTCGTGAAGCAGTGTAAGCAACCATATTTGTGATTTTAACATAGATAGTGGACAAGTGTTGATAATTCAGCCAAATCAAACAGGTCAGGGCGACACTATTCATATGAGCTGATTTACACTCTACATAGATAAACTTCATACTATTAAGTCCATGCAAATTTTGATTATGTTATATGAATATAAATGCAAGGAATGGCATGGTACAATTCTCACTGCAGATGAGTGCACAGCTATATACACAGTCAAACTACAAACAGCATATAGACATTTCAAGCATGGTGGTTCTATGCTAGGAGTTCAGACATGAAAAAATAACAAATTTCAAAGTTAAAGTATACACCTTTCTACAAACAATGTCAAACCCAGTTCATAGTAATGGAAGCGTCCGGGCAACAGCATCAATAGGCAATTCACGGTACAGTGAATATATCCTTTATTATACATGCTCAAGAGAGCCTCACCCTATACCTGATCGAATGTACAGTATTAGATTTGTATTTGTAGAGTCAGTAGTAGCTATACCAAGTCTCTGATATAACACGCAACCATCTAGGCCCAAGGTTGTGTTTATAGTGTCCCTAAATAGATGTTCTGGGCTGGAGGATATGGCCTTAGGTGTTGATAGGATCACTGCCGCGCCAAACTTCAAAGCAGTGTTACTGGCTACTTGAATGACCCCAGCTGAAATGGCCGATAAACGTCCAGTGCTAAATATCACCGTCGGCGGTATAGCACTGTAAGCTTCTGCTGTGAGCTCCAAAGAGGCTGCAGCCTCATTAATACCCGTACACGGGACTTCTTCATTAGGATGCTGCTCTCCAGTCAGCGGTGTGAAGTTAGGGGGTAGCAACATTTTGTCCCGCCACTGCTTATCTTTTCCCAATGGAGCTGGAAAGCTCCTCTCCAGAGTGGTGCCTGTGTTTGCGTGCAGATGAAACTCATGCAAAGGGAACTCCACATGAGCCTGTGCCGTGCATGTTATCTGCCCCACGGGGACAGTCAGCTGCTTTGCAATAGCTTGCTCCGTAGATTCAGCTCCCATCTCAGTGGTCAGTGCTTTTTCAGCTAGTAAGGCGGTCTCACCATTCTCATAGGCATTTATGTCCGCCATCTGTTTAATATCCGATCGTACGCCTCCTCCAAGCTGATCTCTGATTACCAGCGTTAAGTCAATAAAGTTAGAGCACATCCTCTCCTCCAAATTCTCTAGGCACCTCAGTACCATTTCATATGAGATTGCCATATTCGTTTCAATAGTAAATGGTTCTGTACAAGGTAGGCTATGGGTATAGTGCAAGCACTACTCCTACCTCGTGGTCATGTTAGATGATACAGGCCCAGACCAAAATTATCGTAGGAAATATCTAAGACCACATTTAACTAATCTTCCAGTGGACAGCTCACTCCTTTCATAAATATAAGTCCAGAACTTAACCCAGAAATATAAATTCTGTGCCCTTATTAATCTAATATTCATAAATTCTGCAGGAGCACATAAGATATACGTCTTGGCTCCTCTGTAGTTGGCTCCGCCCCCCCCCCTTGAACTATCTTTTAATAATATGTTAAACTTTGTATATTTGGCAATGAAAAAAAGCCAAAACATATATGTAATCTGTCTTAGATTAGGTGATTTTTAAAAAATGCACACATACAAAAGAAAAAAGAAAAGAAAAATCAAATGGCCCTTTCACTCTCATTGGATGATAATTATGGTAGGCTTTCTTCCTCTTGTATTTTTTCCTCACCCTCTCCCTGTACCTCTTCATCCTCCTCAATGTGTTCAGGTGAAACTTTACATCATGCAATGCACATCATTAATTTGGCCTGCCCCATACCATTTTATGAAGGCAGAGACACACTACTATAATTTTAACCACCTTCCCAGGTGAATACTTTAGGACCCTAACAGATATGCAGAAGCAGAAAAATCGAATTTTAAGTAGACCAACATTTTTTTAGAACTGCCTCTGTTCTTGTATATGCCTTGTATTTCTGATAACTATCATCCACTGGGTCCCTCACTGAGGTCATTAGAAAGGGATAATCAGAAACCCTCAGGAAAAAATAATTTAGTTTGTTACATATAATAACCTTTTAGCAATTACTGACACCTGGCTATCTTCCTCTGACACTGCTTGCTTTGCTGCTCTCACACATGGTGGTCTTCACTTAGCCATACACCTAGGCCAGGTGAGAGACATGGTGGTGATGTTGGCATCTTGCTCTCCCCCCCTCCTGCTCCTATCAGTACCTATCTCCATTTCCATCTCTCTCATTTTCTTCTTTTGAAGTCCACTGCATTTGCCTGTTCTCCCCCCTGTCTCTCAGATTGGCAGTTATCTATCGCCCCCCTGAGCCAACCTCTCAATTCCTTGACAACTTTGCTTCCTGGCTTCCTAACTTTCTCTCTACAAATACACCTACTCTAATTCTGGGGGACTTAAACATCCCCAATGACAAGCCATCTGCCCCTGCTGCCTCTAAACTTCTCTCGCTCCCTAACTCATTCGGCCTCTCACAATCCACCCTATTCCCTACCCACCTCGATGGACACTCTATTGATCTGGTAGTCTCCTATCTCTGCTCTCTCTCTCTGATGTTGCCTGTGGCCCATTTACCATCTCAGACCACCATCTACTCACCTTTAATCTTAATATACAGACTAAACCTAGTCCCCCCCCCCCTCGCCCCCGCACCTATAGAAATCTGCATACTGTGGACCCTCCCCAACTCTCCAACCTTATTCTAATACATCTCCCGCCCACTTTTCCACGATATCCTGCCCTGACCTTGCTATAACCCACTATAACAATACTCTCTCCTCTGCACTTGACACTCTCGCTCCGCCCCAACTTCGCAAAGCCCTGCGTCTATCAGCTCCAGCCTTGGCACTCCCCGCAAACACGCCTCCTACAAAAATGCTCCAGCACTGATGAACGTGCCTGGGGGAAAACCCGCTCTGAACCTGTTTTTATGCACTATAAGTTAATTTTTTACTCTTACACCTCTGCCCTTCACTTAGAGCAGCAAACCTACTTCTCTTCTCTTATATCCACTCATTCCTCAAACCCTAAAAGACTCGTCTCCATTTTCAACTCTCTTTTCTACCCAACACAAGCCTGCAATCTCACAACTTTGCTCCCAGTCACCCCCTCTGCAACTCTCTGCACCCTCCTACCAACCACTGAGAGTGAAGTGGCTTCCATATTGTCTTCCTCACACCTCACTACCTGCCCACTTGACCCCATTCCTTCACATCTAATACCTTCTCTGTCTCCCACCCTCACTCCGTCTCTTACTCACATATTCAACCTATCCCTTTCTACCGGCTCATTCTCTGCCTCCTTCAAACATGTAAAGTTCACCCCCATCCTCAAAAAACCCTCCCTTGACCCTAACTCTCCTGCAAACTACCGCCCCATATCACTGCTCCCGCTAACTTCAAAAATCCTTGAAAAACTAGTTTTCGATCGCCTAACCCACTTTCTGTCGTCCAACTCATTGTTTGACCCCCTGCAATCTGGTTTCCATCCTCCAACTGAGACTGCCCTCACCAATGTTACTAACAATCTCCTTTCTGCTAAAAACTACTACTCCATACTCATCTTGACCTCTCTGCTGCCTTTGACATTGTTGACCATCCCCATCTCTTAGGCTCTGTAACACTGCCCTCTCCTGGATTCACTCTTATCTCTCTAATAGATCCTTCTCTGTCTCTTTTGCTGGTGACTCATCCTCTCCATTGCCTCTGTCTGTTAGAGTACCTCAAGGCTCTGTTCTAGGTCCTCTACTCTTCTCTATTTACACTTCTTCACTGGGTAAACTTATCAACAGCTATGGCTTCAACTATCACCTCTATGCTGATGATACCCGGATCTACTTTTCCACCCCTGCACTCTCTCTTTTCAATTCTCAAATCAGTGACTGCTTATCTGGCATTTCCTCCTGGATTGCCTCTCACCACCTAAAAATAAACATGTTCAAGACCGAACTTCTAATCTCCCCTCTAACTCTACTCCAATTTCAAATTTTTCCATCACTGTTGGCGGTACCACTATCTCCCCATGACCCCAAGTCTGCTGTCTCGTAGTCACACTTGACTCAAATCTGTCCTTCATTCACCATCCATTCATCCTATTGCTCTCTTCATCATGCCGCAACCACCTACGGAATATCTCCAAAATTCGTCTGTTTCTGAGTGCTGAAACTACTAAACAGCTAATCCACTCCCTGGTAATTTCCCTACTTGACTACTGTAATAACTTACTATCTAGCCTCCCTTTCTCCCGCCTCTCTCCCCTTCAATCCATCCTAAATGTATCTGCCAGGCTAATCCACCTCTCTCAACGCTCTGTTTCTGCTGCACCTCTCTGTAAGTCCCTTTAATGACTCCCATTCACAGCAGAATTAAATTCAAAATTCTCACCTAGACCTACAAAGCCCTCACCAATGCTGCCCCACCCTACCTGTCCTCACTCATCAACAAATATACTCCAGCCCTCCCCCTAATATACAACAATGACCTGGTCCTCGCTTCCTCTACCATCACCTCCTCTCATTCTAGACTACAGGACTTCTCTCCTGCGGCACCAACCCTCTGGAACACACTTCCTCGAGCTGTCAGACTTTCCCTAACCTCTCCTCCTTTAAACGTTCTCTAAAGACCTTTTTGTTCAGGGAAGCTTATCACCCCAGACTCATTAACAAATTAACTTCACTTACCTTACAGTTGCCCCCATCTATCTCCTCACTAATATCATTCTCACCTTTGCAGTCCCCACCTCCTGTTTCCCATCTTCCTACCTATCTAGATTGTAAGTTCCCACAGGAATAGGGCCCTCAATGCCCCCTGTATTTGTCTGTAAAATGTTATCTTTTATTTTATTGATTCTCTGTTGTACTTTTATCCTTGTACCCATGGCAGCGCTGCGGAATCTGTTGGTGTTTTATAAATAAATAAATAATAATAAGCAAAAGTCAAAGTCCTTTACATTAACAGTAAAGGGAATAGACCAGTGATGGCTGATCCATTAGGGTAGTTAGGACAGTGCCCCTCCAAATGCCATCAAATGTCCAAGTATTAGTAGTAGTAATAATGGTAATATTAATATAATTTGTGTTTCCTCAGTTCATTTTTATTTAGGATGTATATTTTAATGTAATTTTCATGCTATTCTAAATAGAATCATGCTTTCTTGAACATCCTTAACAAGTCTCCTTTTACTCCTGCTTTTTTCTCAATGGCACTTTTATGGGCAGTTCTGAATCTTAAACTGCCAATGCAGCAATGCTATTTTAGACCCTCCTCTTCAAATCCCTTCAGTTCCCTTCAGTGTAAACATATTAGTAACATGTGAAATATGTAGTCCTCAGCCCTAGCAAAGAAAACAGCACTACATCTACCAGCATGCAATAATAAAATAATTTTATTATACATTTATTAGTTTCATATGTCCTTCTGCAGTGCTATGAATTTATATGGCCTTCTAAACTAAGTGCTTAGTCCTAGCTCTTGCATGTGTGAGTACTGATCCATTTTTTATACCTTTGGATTTTAAACAGGACTTCACCATTGTGTTTTCTCTTCCTTCCTTTTAAGGAAACCATTTAAGAAGACCCTGGACTGTATAAATATATTCTACACTTTCTAACAAATTCCTTTATTTATTGGTTTATTGTTTCCTTTGTGTATAATTACAAGGTTTCTTTTTGTATTTTAAAACTACTTTATGAAAAGACAAAGATTTTATTAAATCTAGTTGAAAATGTTTTGAAAACTTCTAAATGGTTTTCAGATCATTACAGCAAATCAAGTATAACTCTTGATTTCCTTTCAAATCTGTAAATTAAGCTTTCTAGAGAGAAATGCAATGCGTTGCTATGGAAATTGTTGCATGATTTAAAGGCACACAAGAAATAAAAACACCAATATATTTAAAAGGATGTATTTTAACAAAATAGATGCACTTATGGTTTTTAAAAAAAGAGTATTTTTAAAATATAAAAGTGAGGACCTTAAAGGGACATTAAACTCCAAATTTTTCTTTTAGGATTCAACCAGAGCATATGATTTTAAACAACTTACCTATTGACATTATCACATTTGCTTCATTCTCTTTATATCCTTTGTTGAAAAGCAGCAATGCTCTACTGGGAGCTAGCTAAATGCATTGGGTAAGCCAATAACATGAAGCCTATATTTGTAGCCACCAATCAGCAGCTTCTAAGCCTATCTAGATATCCTTTTCAACAATGAATACCAAGACAATGAAAAAATAGATAGAATAAGTAAACTGGAACGTTGTTTAAAATCACATGCTCTATCTAAATCATAAATGAAAAATTGGGTTTCATATCCCTTCAACCCCCCCCCCCCCCCCGGCCCAACAAAATGAAAACTTTATCATTCTGAATGAGTGCTTAATGCAGTCTATTGTAAATAATCTTCATTTGGTGGAAATGTCTATTTGTTTTATAAATCTCTTACACATATAGGCCCAGATAACATGTGTTGCGCTAATGATAGCACATGTCGTGATAAGCAGTTTTGCAAGACCATGCTAAGAACACACAACTTGATATTTCATGTCCATGGTAAATTCTATTTACCAAAAAAGGGTTAGCGCAGCCAACATTGCTGTAGTGCAACCTATACTTTCCATGGATATTTCGACCGTGCTAAATAGCGCTGGTATTACAAATTGAAAGTGGAAACTGCGCTAGAATATTTATCATAATTTGAGACCTCAAGTAAAGTGTATGGGCTATTTTTTTTTTTTTACAAAACACATCAAAACATATTAAAATAAAGTATTACACACATATTTACACTTTTTATAATTTAAATATTAACCCCTTTGTTAACGGTATTTTCAGAGAAAAACTTGCCCAAAATACAGACAAATTTGTAGCATTTTGCTATCACTCTATAAGGGTAATAGTGTTTTTATACAGGTATTACCCTCCCACCTGACACTTCCCACCTTCCTGATCCCTCCCAAACAGCTTTCTCCCCTCCCACACTTGTGACCACCATCTTAACCCTTTAAGGACACAGCTTTCAGTTTGCTCAATTGTTTTATGACGGAAAAATTCCGTCATATGTCCTTAAGAGGTTAAGTACTAGCAGACAGTAAATAATATTAAGAAAAAAATGGATTGTGGGAATGATTTGAAACCAAAATGAAAGGGCACTTGAGGTCCACATTGTGTTACTACACCAACAAATGACAGAAGAATTTGAGATATCTGCACTCAAAATAATAAACTGCCTGTTCGAGTCTTGGCTAAACACATGTAGAATGCCAGCATCAAGGTATCCGACTGGTCAGCAACAATTAGCTGAAGAGGTCCTGTTAGCCAGAAACCCTACTTAGAAACCATCCACTGTCACGCCGCTCTAGCTGTCGCCTGCTGTCTGCTCATTGCCTCTCTGCATGTGGCGGTGACGTCATCGCTGCACACTTCTCCATTCAGAAGTCGGTCAGGATCTCCTGTGGCGCGAACTCGGTGCCTATGTAAGTAACTTCAGTCCTACCTATCATTGCCCAAGTATAGGTATTACTTACTGTTCTCCTGGATGTTATTGATTCTTATGCTGGACTGTTATATTGTTGCTGACCCTTGCTTGTCTGACCACTCTGCCTGTTTACCCTTTAACTGCTGGATTGATATACCGCTGCTGAACTCTGCTTGTCTGAGCACTCTGCCTGTTAACCCTTTAACTGCCGGATTGATATACTGCTGCTGAACTCTGCTTGTCTGACCACTTATTAATTTATATCAGTTTTATATGTATACAGTTACCTAAACTATAGAGGTGATCACAGGAAAATTTTACTAACTAGCTAAATAAAAGGAAGGAATAAAGACAGGGGATTTCTGAGTAACAAAAGGAAAGGTTATTTACTCCAGGACTGAAACAAAAATAGTATTATGCACTTGAATGTTTATGATTTTTATGCATGAAAACATACTGTATGTATTTCTGTAGCACTAGTGTATAAGTGTGAGTAATCTTTTTTTAACTAATTATTCATCAAATAAAAATGACAGATTATTACTACATTTCGGTGCTGTAAAATAGGGTGACAAATGTATCTGTGATATTAAAATGTCAGAAGCCGTGTGTGTCATAAGCATATGTAATGTTGGAGTGCTGTAATGATCTAATTAAAAAGAAGAAATCATGTAATTTAAAAGGTATTCTAATGGCTAAATGAGATATGGAATATTTTGTATTTATGTGATTTTCTAATTCATTAAATGTTTTAAAAAAATGATGTTTAATTCATGTTTATATTATTATCATAAACAATCACAAATGACTTCTGTGTCTTACTTATATTTGTGATGTTAGTTTTTTTAAATTAAAATAAAACCACTTTACTTAGTTTAAATACATTACAATTTAACATAAGTATGAATAAACTAATACACAGAGGGTTTTTTATCATATCACAACAAGTATGATTGTATTAGTTGATTTAATTTTTTTTTATTTATAGTTTCATTGAAGCGTAAGTTTATTTTAATTCATCAAAACGGTTTAATTCTTTTTTTTTTTTTAAGTAAAAGAAAGAAAAAAACATGCGTCTACATTTAGAGTTCTGCGGCCAAAGGGGTGCGTAGCTAACGCTGGCTTTTTTCTGGCCGCACCTTTTAAATACCGCTGGTATTGAGAGTTCACAGAATGGCTGCGTTAGGCTCCAAAAAAGGAGCGTAGAGCATAGAAAACAATAGGGCTGTTTGAGCTGAAAAAAACCTAACACCTGCAAAAAAGCCGCGTTCAGCTCCTAACGCAGCCCCATTGTTTGCTATGGGGAAACACTTCCTATGTCTGCACCTAACACTCTAACATGTACCCCGAGTCTAAACACCCCTAACCTTACACTTATTAACCCCTATTCTGCCGCCCCCGCTATCGCTGACCCCTGCATATTATTATTAACCCCTAATCTGCCACTCCGTAAACCGCCGCTACTTACATTATCCCTATGTACCCCTAATCTGCTGCCCCTAACACCGCCGACCCCTATATTATATTTATTAACCCCAAATCTGCCCCCCACAACGTCGCCTCCATCTGCCTACGCTTATTAAACCCTAATCTGCCGAGCGGACCGCACCGCTATTATAATAAAGTTATTAACCCCTAATCCGCCTCACTAACCCTATAATAAATAGTATTAACCCCTAATCTGTCCTCCCTAACATCGCCGACACCTAACTTCAAACATTAACCCCTAATCTGCCGACTGGAGCTCACCGCTATTCTAATAAATGTATTAACCCCTAAAGCTAAGTCTAACCCTAACACTAACACCCCCCTAAGTTAAATATAATTTAAATCTAACGAAATTAATTAACTCTTAGCCGGATCATGGACCTCTTCAGCTCCCGCTTGGATGAAGACTTCAGCCGGATCATGGACCTCTTCAGCTCCCGCTTGGATGAAGACTTCAGCCGGATCATGGACATCTTCAGCCCCCCACTTGGGCTTGGATCAAGACATCGGAGGAGCTCTTCTGGATCGATCGGTGAACCTGGTATGGTGAAGATAAGGTAGGAAGATCTTCAGGGGCTTAGTGTTAGGTTTATTTAAGGGGGGTTTGGGTTAGATTAGGGGTATGTGGGTGGTGGGTTGTAATGTTGGGGGGGTATTGTAATTGTTTTTTTTACAGGCAAAAGAGCTGAATTCTTTGGGGCATGCCCCGCAAAGGGCCCTGTTCAGGGCTGGTAAGGTAAAAGAGCTTTGAACTTAGTAATTTAGAATAGGGTAGGGCATTTTTTTATTTTGGGGGTCTTTGTTATTTTATTAGGGGGCTTAGAGTACTTAGTTTAAAATTGTTGTAATATTTTTCTGATGTTTGTAAATATTTTTTTTATTTTTTGTAACTTAGTTCTTTTTTATTTTTTGTACTTTAGTTAGTTTATTTCATTGTATTTATTTGTAGATATTGTATTTAATTAATTTATTGATAGTGTAGTGTTAGGTTTAATTGTAACTTAGGTTAGGATTTATTTTACAGGTAATTTTGTAATTATTTTAACTATTTTAGCTATTAAATAGTTCTTAACTATTTAATAGCTATTGTACCTGGTTAAAATAAATACAAAGTTACCTGTAAAATAAATATAAATCCTAAAATAGCTCTAATATAATTATAATTTATATTGTAGCTATATTAGGGTTTACTTTACAGGTAAGTATTTAGCTTTAAATAGGAATAATTTATTTAATAAGAGTTAATTAATTTCGTTAGATTTAAATTATATTTAAGTTAGGGGGGTGTTAGGGTTAGACTTAGCTTTAGGGGTTAATACATTTATTAGAAAAGCGGTGAGCTCCAGTCGGCAGATTAGGGGTTAATGTTTAAGTTAGGTGTCGGCTATGTTAGGGAGGGCAGATTAGGGGTTAATACTATTTATTATAGGGTTATTGAGGCGGGAGTGAGGCGGATTAGTGGTTAATAACTTTACTATAGTAGCGGTGAGATCCGCTCGGCAGATTAGGGGTTAATAAGTGTAGGCAGGTGGAGGCGACGTTGAGGGGGGCAGATTAGGGGCTAATAAATATAATATAGGGGTCGGCGGTGTTAGGGGCAGCAGATTAGGGGTACATAAGGATAACGTAAGTAGCGGCGCTTTGCGGTCGGCAGATTAGGGGTTAATTATTGTAGGTAGCTGGCGGCGACGTTGTGGGGGGCAGGTTAGGGGTTAATAAATATAATATAGGGGTCGGCGGTGTTAAGGGCAGCAGATTAGGGGTACATAAGTATAACGTAGGTGGCGGTCGGCAGATTAGGGGTTAAAAAATTTTAATCAAGTGGCGGCGATGTGGGGGGGCCTCGGTTTAGGGGTACATAGGTAGTTTATCGGTGTTAGTGTACTTTAGAGCACAGTAGTTAAGAGCTTTATAAACCGGCGTTAGCCCAGAAAGCTCTTAACTACTGACTTTTTTCTGCGGCTGGAGTTTTGTCGTTAGATTTCTAACGCTCACTTCAGCCACGACTCTAAATACCGGCGTTAGAAAGATCCCATTGAAAAGATAGGATACGCAAATGACGTAAGGGGATCTGCGGTATGGAAAAGTCGCGGCTGAAAAGTGAGCGTTAGACCCTTTAATGACTGACTCCAAATACCAGAGGGCGGTAAAAACCAGCGTTAGGAGCCTCTAACGCTGGTTTTGATGGCTACCGCCCAACTCTAAATCTAGGCCATAGAATCCTAGGTGTATACCTGTGTTTTTACAGCTAGTAGAGATAGGCAAAATAATAAGCCAATTAAAATCTGCATTTAGCAAAACAAAAGTTGTTAATTGGCTTAATGTAAGCTGAGAGAAATGTATAATTTTCCAGCTGACTTAAAGGAACCGTTTACTCAAAAATCCTCTCCTTTAATTTGTTCCCAATGATCTACTTTACCAGCTGGAGTGTATTAAATTGTTTACAAGTATTTACTTTACCCTTATATTAGTATTTTAAATAGTTGATTTAGCCTGTGGTATCCCCACCTATTCTGAAAGTTTCTGGCCTTAGGTCCAAGCTATATATAAGCTGTGTAAACACAACCAGCAGAAGACATTACACTTACAGTGGGGTATAGAAGAGATAAGGTAATAAAATGTTAATTTTCCATTGCTCTCTCCAAGTATCGATCTTTGATTTATGGACAGATATAAGATAAAGAAGCAGGTAGATGTACTCAATGTGATAAAGTAATGAGATCTGAGTATACCTACACTCAACCCATTTTATTAGGTTGTGACTTCAAAACACAAAACCAGCTATTTCATATTCACAAATAATCCCTTAAAAGCAAATTCTCCTAATTTGCCACAGCAAAGAAGGTAACCTAAGTTACAACATGGTAGCTCCCATTGTTGTTATAGACACACAAACGTTACACTTATTTTGTCAATATTTAAACAGCTAATGAAACTAAACAAAAATTACATCTACATGTTATTCTCAGACTAATCTTTTCTTTGAATGCACCATTCTATATAGCTTTTATTTAGTGTTTAATGTCCTATTAATGAGATATTAAACAGTAAATAAGGATTAGAGACTTCCGGCTGGAGGCGGGGCACACAGGTAACTGCAGATAGCTGCAGGTGTTGCTGGAGCTCCGCGCCTCTACGTGAGGCTTAACTCATCACCAGTCTATGCTGTTTCCCTTGGCCAGTTACAGGCTCGGGTCTTAGGATCATGCATCCTGCATAGGAAGTTTGTACATACGGCCTATTTGTGCACAGTGGCTGGTGCATGCCATCTTTTCAGGAGCTCCCAGGTGCACTGTCAGCCAAATGCTTGGTTAATTGCCTAAGAACTTTGCCACCTATTTGCTCGACGTAGGTGAGTTCCAGACCTGCCTTCCCTAAAGGACACTGTCGTCATGGGGCTTAATTGAGTGCTGCTGTGAACCTACCTGTAAGATCGGAAACTGCTCGCTCAGATGTGCCTGGTTACATCGACGACTGAGGAGCGGTCCTTTTGCCTACCTGGAAGGGCTAAGGTATAAGTGGCAGTGCCCCGGGTGTGACTGAGGTAACGCCGGCCGCAGCTGGATGCCATTACATGTAACTGAAGGTCCCTGTCTTAAAAGGTTATACATTGTTACCTGGTTACACGACGGAAGATCTTGTGGCTGGCCAGTCTGGGCTCAATGATCATCGGCTCCATGAGGCTAGAGGATTTCCCAAGCCGCAGTTTGACTTTGCCTTTCAGTGCAGTGAGTACGCCAAGTTCCCCGCTCCTGTAGAGCCCACGGAAGGCGAGAAGGCAAGGAGAGCCGGGAGCGCAGTGGTGGCTGCAGGAAATCCCCAAAGGAAGCGCTGTGATCTGCAGCCTCAGGTGAGAGCGTAGAAAGGCAGAAGATATCAGAGAACTATAAAGAAGCCTTATAACCCGGTGCTCTGGGCCTTTGGCTACCTAGAGTGGATGTTTAAAACTGGCATACAGCGCCCAGCCACAGCAGGTGAGAGCGGCTCTAAGGGCGGTCACGGATAGCTGTTGGGCTCTGTGCGCGGAATACAGTGTTTTGGGGTTTTTTTGGATGCTCGAGTTGTTTGCCTAACTGGCTGAGATGGTAGCAAAATCTGAAGATCTCTGTGGATAAGACTGACTGTCGTCTGGGTTGTCTATGTGATTGCCAGCTCACAAAATATAAGCTACACCTAGAGCTATATAATGGTCCTCCATCAGTCTGCCTAATTATAAACTGACCCACAGACAGTTCCTTGGTGCGAGAGAAGCCTTAACACCTTGAACTGACAGTTCTAGAATTTTTATACATTTATTGAGTTTTACTACTGTTAGTATTTGTTTGGGGTCTATACAATTGTGTTACATTGTGATTGTATACTGATTAAGGTGACACGCTCAGTACTATAAGCATTTTTTCTAACTGCTGTATATAAGCAGCTGTATCACATTAACAGTGTCCTTTGTATAATCCACTGTAGTATCTTAGAGTCATTTCAGCAGAGGGTACGTCCTGTCATTTGATTAGGAGATTTTAAAGTTCTGTGTTATTTATAACCAATCTGTATAGATATATAATAATATAAGAATTATAGGAAGCACTTTAATATAGTTGATATAGTTTGTAATTTCTACACAAACACTTAAAGTATAAGCATTCTGTTATAGTTTTGTTTCTCTGTGTATGAGATGTGGAATTTGCAATGTCTACATAGAGTATGCACTGAAGTTCACATTTGAGTTAAAAGACGTATATGCAGTGTAGGACGCACAAGGCTATAGATTGGAGTTCATTTAAGGGTTAGAACTTCAGTTAAATTTAAAGAATAAAATTTGCTCATATATTAGAAGCATAAGCACTATTAGAAGCACTTTGTTATAGGTTTGGCTCTCTCTGTGTTAGCTAATAATTAAACTAGCACATACAATAGAAGTATAAGCACTACAGGAAGCACCTTGTTATATAATTCCCCCCCCCCCCCCCCCCCCCTCTGCGTTAGCCAAGAATTAAAATAGCACAAATAATAGAAGCATAAGCATTACAGGAAACATTTTTGTTATAGCTTCTCATTTTCTTATGTTAGCTAAGAACAAAAATTAACACACAACTGAAGTATAAGCACCACAGGAGGCACATGATTATAGTCCTTTTTTTACTGTGTTAGCTAAAAATAACAAGAGTACAAGCACTATATGAAACGCTTCTGCAATAGTTTTTCTGGGTTAGCTCAGAACAAAACCAACACAAATAACAGAAGTATATGCACTATAGGAAGCATCTTGTTATAGTTTAAAGATTATATTGAGGTTGTATACCTGTAGGGTGGAAACTCCGGACAGGAGTAGAGCCATAATTTCTAGAGCAATTTATACTACAAAACACATTAGGCTTGGAACTTGTGGAATCCCGGTTTAATCTTGAACCTTTCTTTCTCTTTAAACACTGTTGGTACTCAACAAAAGGTCCCTGGGAATTTTTGGTTCATGGACAGATACATGCTCCAAAAGAGCTCACCTTCCAATATGCCCCCCAAGTCAAAGGACAAGAAGGGGAGTAGCAGGACTCTGGACTCCAGAATCGATACACCTCAAGAAAAAGGCCCTACTAATCCATTGTGTAATAATATGGCAGAATTTGCAGCTGAAGTTGCTAAAATCCTGACCCCTCAATTTGACTTAATTAAACTTGAGATCAGGAATGAGATATCAAATCTTACGGTAGAGGTCAGGCAGTTCTCTACAAGATTAGATGAAGTTAAAAATAGAGTCTCTGATTTGGAGGACAGATTTAATATACAAGACCCTATTATAGATACACATAGTAAAACAATTGCAACATTAGAAGCTAAGATTGAAGATCTTGAGGATCGCTCAAGACGTAACAATCTTAAAGTGATTGGCCTTCCTGAATCATCAGAATTTCAAGACTTGATGGCCTTTGTATCAACAACATTACCACAGGCATTGCAGATTCCAGCTCCTGCTACTCCCTTTCAGATAGAGAGGGTACACAGGATAGGGTACCGCAGAGAATATAGTGAGGGCAATAGACCAAAGCCGGTGATATTCAAATTTATTAATTTTCAAGACAAGCTGTTATACCTTAAGTATTACAGAAAATGCAATCCCTTTGTACTAGGTTCACACAAGTTATTAATCTTTCAAGATTTCTCTTCAGAAACCTTGTCCAAAAGAAGAGACATGTCTTTCTTCTATGGTAGGCTACAGAAGGAAAATTACAACATCAAATTGATCTATCCTGCAAAGCTAGTTGTGATGAGAGAGGGAACTTCTCATATATTAAATAATGTTATGGAAGCCGAGTCCTTTTGTAGAGATGCTGGGGTACCATAAATTAATATCGGCTGTTATAATGTATGGTTCTATTGTTAACAGAAATGGTGTATTCCCAGTTAAGAGGTTCTATATTTGTTTTTTGTGGTTTTTGTAACGTGACTCAACAGTGGCTATTATACCTCATGACCTATATTGTCTGTAGAAATGGATTTGTATGGTTCTTTTTTTTTTTTCTTTTTTTCTCTCTCTTTTCTTCTTTCTCTTATTTTCTTTTTCTCTCTTGCGCCCTCTCCAGCTCTCTCGCCTGTTCGCTCTGTGCTCCTCTGTCTCGTCCGGCTTGTCCTCCTCCCTCTATTCACATAATGATAGCTAACAAGGTTTGATGGATCCTAATTTCAACTTAATTTCTTGGAATGTGGGTGGCATAACCTCCCCAATTAAAAAGAAATCTACAATAAAATACTTGGGGAAATTTAATCCTGATATTGTTCTGCTCCAGGAATTACATCTTAAGCCCCAAGAAATCCCTAAACTTAAAACTAAGTGGGTTGGGGAGGTTATTGCCGCCCCGTTTTCCTCCAGAAAGAGGGGGGTTGCCATTTTATTGAATAGGAATTTGGATTATCATTTAGTTAACACTGAAGCAGACCCCGATGGTCAATTTTTAATCCTGGAAATTGAGATCAATAAGATCCAATATACAGTATGCAATATTTATGGGCCTAACCAAATTGATCACAATTTCTGGGCTGCTTTAATAGTGAAATTACACAGATTCATAGGGCAGAACTTAATTATTGATGGTGATTTCAAATTACTAGCAGATTCTACGCTGGATAGTCTTAAAAAAAGATCACTTAATATCAGATGCAGGAAAGTCAGGATTTTTCAAAAGTTCTGCTCACATTTAGGTCTGGTTGATATATGGCGGGTACAGAACCCAGATGTTCTTGTATATACATGTATGTCACAGGCCCAGCAAGCATTCTCCAGGATTGATTATTTTCTTATTTCAGATTCTCTTCTTAAATGGAATTGGGTGCCTAAAATTGAGGACATCATAATCTCCGACCATGCTGCCATCTCACTGACTTGTAAACCGGTTTTAAAGAATCTAGGTAATAATTACATTTTTTTTCCCAGATACTTAAGTAACAATACTAGTTTTCAAAACTGGTTACGACTGAAGTGGGTAGATTTCTATAAAAATAATGATAACTATTTAGATAAAATTTAAGTGTTTTGGGAGGCTTCCAAGGCGGTTTTACGAAGGGAGATAAAATCCTATATGTCACACTGGAAGAAGAAATGTAGTCATGTCGGTAGGCAGCTTGCCAATCAAGTGAAAAAGCGCATATATAAACAACCCTTCTAAACGCTGTTGGGATACATATGTTAGGGCGAAGGCACTTCGAGACATACACATCAAGCAGAATAGTGCCCAAGAAAAGCTTAGATTAAAAGCTTTATATGGTGGATACACAGGGAGATCAGCTAAGTTTTTAGCTAGAATAGCTAAATCCTCTCCGAGGCATGCCATTTCTGCCATTAAACAAGGCGCAACTAGGTATACTAGTCATCCTGACATTGAAAGAGTGTTTTTTGAATTCTTTCAAGATCTGTATAAGCCAGAGTCTCCAAATTTAGTAAAGAAAAGAGAATTTTGAGAGAGGATTAAGGTTCCGAAACTATCGTTGGAAGCTAGGGAATCTATTAACACTCCCATTACTGAAGAGGAGATTTTAATAGCAATTAAGAATGCTAAACCAAATAAAGCGGCTGGGCCGGATGCATTTCCGATTGAATCTTATAGAATCTTACAAGATCAGGTGACACCCATATTGAACAAGCTGTATAACTTCTACTTTTCAGAAAATACTAGATGCTCTCCATGTTTTGCGGCAGCGAATATCTCATTAATCCTTAAAAAGGGCAAGGACCCTGAGTTACCTAGTTCTTATAGACCCATATCAGTCGTTAATACCGACTATAAGCTTCTAGCGGCCATTCTAGACAATCGATTGAAACCATGTACTGGTGATTTAATTCATGAGAATCAATCCAGATTTATGTCAGGACGGAATCCGGTGATAAATACGAGGAAACTGTTAGTGCTTATTGAGTCTTTCTGGAATAGATACACGACTTCCAGTTCATCTAAGATTTCAGATAAGGCCATTTTAACGGTCGACGCAGAGAAGGCCTTTGATTGGGTCAGCTGGGATCACTTGTTCTTCTCCCTAGACCAATGGGGGGTGTCAGGGTTTTTTAATAACTACATCCGTCTAATCTATAGTGCCCCTACATCAGCGGTCATTGTTAAAAATGTAACCTCTCAACGATTTATCCTGCATAGAGGAACTAGACAGAGCTGTCCACTCTCCCCCTTGTTATTCAACATCAGTTTGGAGCCTCTGGCTATATTATTAAGTCAGGAGTTGGATGGCATCTCATTGGCAGGCGAGAAATTAGTCCTGCTTCTATATGCTGATGATTTGCTGCTATTTCTATCTAATCTTAGGATTACATTGCCAATTTTGCAGGATACTATTCAAGACTTTGGCGAGATTTCTGGGTACAAGGTTAATACCTTGAAATCAGAACTAATGTGGCTGTACAAAAAGCCTACACTTAGCATTAAGCATCCCTTTTTGGAAGTCTCACAAATAACATATTTAGGCCTTCGGCTATGGAGAAATCCGGAAGAGTGGTATAAGCTAAACTATGTGTTTTGGCTGTAGCTTTACTGTAAAAAGTTAGGGGAATGGATTTTGCTACCCATATCTCTATCTGCCCATGTAGTATTGATTAAAACTGTTATTTTTCCCAAATTTTTGTATATTTGTCAGAACATTCCGTTGTTTTTACATAAGAAGGATATTGTTATATATAATAGAGCTTGCTCTAGATTTTTGTGGAAAGGAGCCAAACCGCGGATCGCTTGCCAGCGACTCATGAATTCCAAATTGGCAGCTGGGCTTGCGCTTCCCAATATCCAGGTTTATAATCTAGTTATTATTGCTAGATTCGTGTTGGACTGGATAACTGAAAAAAACCAAATTTCCTCCTTTATCTGGGAATTGCGGATGGTGGCCCCTTTCCAATTGAAGGCTTTACTTCACTGTCCGTTGACTTCACTCCCCTCAAATATATTCTATCTATCTATGCTTAGGAATGTTATAGTGGCTTGGCAGAGACTGTGTGTTGAGTTGGATTGCTATCCGTACGTCTCGTGCTATTTACCTATATGTGGTAACCCTAACATTAGCCCTGGACTGTCAAATCAGGTATTTAAAGACTGGGAGCTAAAAGGTCTAAAAACCCTGAGTCGGATTTTGGGAACTGCACGTCATCCAATAACTTTTGCAAAAATAGCAAATAACTTTGACCTAGGTGCACAGGAATTTTATGCATACCTTCAAGTTAGACACTTCCTTCAAGAGTTGCTTAAAAGTTATGGAAAAAATTGGTCATTAGGTGAATTACAGTCTAGGAAACATACTTATGCATCAGGCAATTTCCGCATTATATTTACTTTTAGTCCTAGTTTGCAGGTCAGTGATATGGTAGCAAAATGGTCCATCCAATTTTCAGATATAAATGAGCAGACTATAGTTGTACGTTTCAAATTAATTCAACAAAGTTGGGTGCCAACATTGTGGTGAGAATCTCCGATTAAAATAGGGCTTCATAGGTATCTTACCCCGGGAATCCTATCCAAGTGGTATAAATCAAGTGTTCCCTGTTCAAGATGTTCGGCAATGGATATAGATCTATTCCACTGTCTCTGGGTTTGTCCTAAAATTTTCCAGTTTTGGAAAAAGATTACATATTGGATGAACGCAGTTTTACATTTGGAACATGTATTGATTCCCATTGAGATTTTTTTCTTGGTGAAATTCCAAGGAATAACTAAAAATTACAGTCTTATAAATACAATTATACTAACGGGACGTAATCTTATCCTCAAATTATGGAAGGCACATGGAGCACCTAAAATGTCACATTTTAAAAAGGCTTTAATGAATCAATTTACGACAGAGTAATTTAACATACCCAATCCACAAGAAGAACATCTGGCTGTATTTTTTAAGAAATGAGAAAAGTTTGTTTTATCATTTCCCTTAGTATGCCAAATAAAAATGATCAAACCATTTCGTGAGTCTGAGTTTATTTTGACAAACATATATGCGGACCGTTTTCCTGGAGAATGGGCAGTGGGCGTCGAGTTAGAGGCATGGGGGCGACTGGGCTTAGGCGGGCGGAGCGGAGTGGGAGGGCTCTTTTTTCTTTTTTTTTCTTTTTGTTGTTGTTTTGTTTTGTCTAGGTTTGTTTTTGCTTTCTCTTTCCTCTATGTTTATTTGTGTGTAGGTCTCTAGGCTCTTACTTTTAAAAAGAAAACAAGAAAAAATGGGAAAGTAATAAAGATATATTTATACGACACTGGAAATATATCTGGTTGATATGCACTTATCAGAAGAAATGCTTTAAGTATGCTAGATATTGATTCTGTTCTGATAACTTTTTGTATTTATATATACTTCCAAGATGTGGTTACTTGGTGTATAATATTTTTAACTTGTCCTTGTGTCACTTTTTTTTTCCCCATGATATAAATAAAGATTAAAAAAAAACAAAAAACAGTAAATAAATGCTTGATTTATATGATATATTCAAGGCAAAAAGATTAGCGTGGAAATTATACATAGATATATTTAATCTTACTTGTTTAAATATTTAAATAATAAGTGTAAGGTACTAAAGTTTTTTCTATAAAGTACTTTAATTGCTATAAAGCACTGGTTTTCAAACCTGTCCTTGGGCCTCCCAAAAAGGTCAGATTTTCAGGATTACCTTGGATGAGAGCAGGTAAAATAACCATGGTTACTAATCAGCTGATTATTTCACCTATGCTCCAGTTCATATATCCTCAAAATATGGCCTGTTAGGGAGGTCTGAGGACAGGTTTGAAAACCAGTGCTATAATGTAATGAACACTGTAACGTTAAAACCTAGGTCTTACTCATCTAATGTATTCAGCTGAGGACGATTATGGATAAAGTGTGCAAACAATGGTAAAATGGAATATAGCAATGTTAAGTTAATTTTTTATTAGGGTTTCACCCTTTAGCTGTTTCTCACAACCCTGTACTAGAGGTGTTTTTATTTGATTTTTTATTCTGTCAGATACCCACACAAATTATATAATTCATTTTTTCAGCAAAACAATATTTTTTAGAAAATAACTTGCTTGCAGAAATATCAAAATATGGCAAAACAAAAACATTTTTCTGTCATTTTCTGTGATGTGCATAGTAAAAAGTAATTCTTTCCTAAATATTTCAAATCGACACTTAAAGGGACACTGAACCAAAAAAAAATTATTTCATGATTCAGATAGAGCATGCAATTTTAAGCAACTTTCTAATTTACTCCTATTATTAATTTTTCTTCATTCTCTTGCTATCTTTATTTGAAAAAGAAGGCATCTGAGCTTTTTTGGTTCAGACTCTGGAAAGCACTTTTTTATTGGTGGATTAATTTATCCACCAATCAGCAAGAACAACCCAGGTTGTTCACCAAAAATGGGCCGCAATCTAAACTTACATTCTTGCATTTCAAATAAAGATACCAAGAAAATGAAGAAAATTTGATAATAGGAGCAAATTAGAAAGTTGCTTAAAATGTCATGCTCTTTTCTGAATCACGAAAGAAAAAAATAGGGTTCAGTGTCTCTTTAATAGAATTTCACAAAATATCCTTTTTTTTTACATTCACCCAGTTCTCCCATTTATTTTGATTCCTACATTTTTTTATTAGTTCAGAAAAACATGGATCTGTAAGCTACAACATCAAAAACACAAAAATGTATGTTATCAGTTACTGCCAGGTTATCATTATTTCTATGACGATCACTTCATAGCTATAAGGACAGGAAACCCCTTATTTGAATCGGGAAACCTTACTCTTTTAAATGTTGGGTCTTGTGATATATTATTATGGTGGGGGTTAATATTCTCTCAAAAAGCACCAGAACCCCCAAAACAGAACCAAAGCTGAGAGGTATTGTCATCGTTATGACACTCAGCTGTCAGTGGCCAGACACAGGACCACTCATTTGAAAGCACAATACTTCTGCTTTTAATTAAGGGGTCTCAAGTTTGTTTATGTACTGTGGGGGCAACTCAGGGGATGACCCATTCCTCGGATGTTGTTCCACATGCATATGGTTTTGTCAGGTGATTACTATTTACACAGCGGTCATCAGATAGCTACCTGGGCACGTTACCACTCCTTTGAAAGAGTCGCCTCTTCTCTTTCCAATGTAATGCTTAATTTGGGATGCTAGGGTCCTTTTGACTCATGAAAGGGATATGAAACCTCAATATAGAAAGGGGGGTGTTACCCTCTTTTAAAATGTGATCTCAAATCCCTTTTTTTGGAAGGGGGAATGGGGGTTGTGCAGGCAAGGGTTCAGCAAAGGTAAGGCAATGTGGTACATTTGGAATCCAAGAAACATAAATAGAGACAACTATTAGGAACTATCAGGCAGTGAGGTACAGAATTGGACTCCAAGCCTAGGGTCAGAAGGCAAGCCAAAGTTCATACATACATAATCCAGCAGAGAGACAAACAAAGCCCACTCAGACAATACACTCAATACGTGCAAAAATGACTTCAGTAATGAGTTAATACAGGCTGGAAATAATTGATAAAGTCTCATATTACAAGTTGAAATTTAACACACATTAGGATAGCACAATCTCAGAGCTCTGGTTAACTGTTTTGCAAAACAAAAAGTGTCACATCAAAAATACATTACAAAGTACAGTTACACTCATAATAATCTAATAAAAATAATTTTTTTAAAAATTGATTGCACAAAAAAGTTATAAGGGCTCAAAGATATGAAGTCTCAGGAGCTAGAATAAAAAAAGGCAGGCAAAGGGATTTAACATATAGATACATACATATGTCTAAATATTTATATGTATGTGTATATATATATATGTCTATATGTGTGCACAAATGTATTTGTATGTATATATATATATATATATATATATATATATATATATAAATATACATATATATATATATATATATATATATATACATACAGTATATATATACAGACATATATAATGTACACATATAAACACATAAATACATATGTACACACATATCTATACTATAATCACGCTTGTAATGCGTCCGTCGCCAGTTGTGCACGCATCCTTAAAGGAATGTTGGCTGCGCGAGGCAGCCAAAAGAATGTTGGCTGTGCGCACAGCTAAAAGAATCCACCTGGATTCCGAAAATGGCAGGGTGGTGTATTCCTTCACCACCTTGCCATTTTGGGAATCCACCTGGATGCAGCGTAGGCAAACAAAGCATTAAGAAAAAAAAACACGCAACCGGCCGCATGAAATAGCAAAAAAAAACACATAACCGCTCGCATGAAATAACAAAAAACCTAACCACCCGCACAAAATAACAAAAAAACTTAACCTCCCAGACAAAATATTTAAAAAAAAACTAACCGCCCGAACGAAGTATAACACAAAAAAAACTAACTGTGCGTACGAAGTATTAACAAAAAAACCTAAGTGCCCACAAGAAATATTAACAAGCACCTGAACCGCCAACCACATCATCGCAAAATAATAAAGTAATTAACCCCTAATCCACAAATTAAACAACGCAAATAACATAATTAAAATATTAACCCCTAAACCGCCAACCCCCCCACATCGTAACAAGCCTAATTAATCTAATAACCCCTAAACCACCAACCCCCACATCGCAATAAACCTAATGAACCTATTAACCGCTAAACCACCAACCCCCCACATCGCAATAAACCTAATTAACCTATTAATCCCTAAACCACCAAACCCCCACATCGCAATAAACCTGATTAACCTATTAACTCCTAAACCGCCAACCCCCCACAACGCAAAAACCTAATTACTAAGCCCCCTAACCTAACAGCCCCCTTTAAAATAAAAAATCCAAACATTAATTTAAAAATAAAACCTAACATTAAATTACAAAAAAATTATCTAAAATTACAAAAAAATAAAAAAGACTAAAATTACAGAAAAAAATAAACAAAATTATCAAAAATATTTTTTTAACCTAATCTAATATCCCCTAAGAAAATAAAAAATCCCCCCCAAAATAAAAACACCCCCAATCTAAACTAAACTACCAATAGCCCTTAAAAGGGCCTTTAGTAGGGCATTGCCCTAGGTTAAACAGCTCTTTTACATGTAAAAAATACTAAATCCCCCCTAACAGTAAAAAAAACCCCACCCACCAAAACCCCCAAAATAAAAAAAACTAACACTAAAAAACCTAAACTACCCATTGCCCCTAAAGGGGCGTTTGTATGGGCATTGCCCTTAAAAGGGCATTCAGCTCTTTTACTGCCCTTAAAAGGGCAATCAGCTCTTTTACAGCCTAAAAAACCCTAGTAAAAAAATAAATTAATTTTTTTTTAAAAAAAAGAGTAAAACTAAGCTCTATATAGCTACTCACCATTCCTGAAGTCCGGAAGGTCTTCTTCCAGGCGGCTTCTATCTTCATCTGAAATTAAGGCAGCGCGGAGCGGAGGTGCGGAGCTCGCTTTTCCGATGTGTGAATCGGGGCAGCAGTCCTCAGCGGTGGCGGTTCTTACTTCTAACACAGTTAACGCTCGAGTGGGAATGTTACTTAGTGCTCCACTTGTAATCTGGCCCTTAGAGGTAAATTAAAAAAAAAACGCACTAAGTGGCTTGGTAATGAAGTATACAAAGCTAGCTTCTGTCCTTTTATTAGCAAAATTTCCATTGTTTTGTCATTCCTTATCTTATCATCACTGCTGAGGCCAGTTAGGATTAAGTTTTTTTTTATATCTGCAATGTGCACATTCAATTATCGGAAGTTAATAACCCGCAATGGGGAGGGGGGGGGGATAAAGAAACTATATTGCAAAGCTGTTTTACTATGCCTAATTAAACATTTTAAACTAGAACCTCAAAAGTATACTATTGTCCTTTTAATGTTCTCTCAACTTAAATAAAAGATTTGCATTTAGTACAATCATCAAAATATATCTATTTTTATTTTACTATAATTTCTAAAATGTGTTTGCCAGCTTTCATTGAATACAATCTTTTTAAGAACATGAGTACCTTAGACAATCTCAAAAACAAGATATTCTCTTAAGTATGGTTCTAAAAATATTTCACTGAGCCTTTATATCACAATACAAATACAATCTTTATGTTAATACAAAAGAGAAAGAAAAGAAAAATCACCTCATTCAAAAAAATAAAAAATGGAATTGTTAGACAGCAGAGATTTTATACTATTAAATAGAAGATACTATACAATATGTCAATCTATTGAAGCTCGTTTCAAAAATGAACTGCTCATGTGAATCTCCACAGGTTCTGCAAGGGCTCTTGGGGAATTCATAAAGGTTAAATTCTCATTATGATCTATGGAGCTTGTTTATGGGCATTTTCAATATTTCTGTCTTGACTATGAGATTACAGAAGTGCAAAATTGAAAATGAAATGAAGGGTTTCCTCATTTTACACCACGCTTTTTGAATAGTTCTAAGCTATTTACATTTAAAATAAATAAGGCTGAAAAAATGTTTAATAGAAAAACGATTATTACATTGAATGCAGTGATATATGTTTAAACAATTTCATTGATTGTTTTTATTATTACGTCAATAAATATATTTAACTATTTTTGAGTATTGTGCCAGGTTCTGCTACGCTCTCAGTCAGCTGTGGATACTCTATAAAGGATGAGGGATAAAAGACTCATTAATTTTGACGGGACTTTTGTTTGTTCATCTCTCATCTCAATGAGGGAGCACAAGATCACTGAGTCCCAGTAAGATTTACAAAGCTGCGCACGTAATTAAATCTAGTCAAGTATGCTAACAGTAAACGCAATACAACCTGACAGGATTGCTGTGGAAAGAGTTGAAACCTGGACACATTTATTTGAGAGAGCATATTTGTGTTTGCTTCATACTAGGAACAGACCCTAAATCTTTCTGTCTTTTGGACATCAATTATAAATTCAGTCACTCTAATTGTAAAGCAAAAAACGAGTAGGTATATTAAAATGTTCTCAGGGAAAGGATAGATCTTACAGCGCTATAAGGAGAAATGCGACCTGTAGCTCCTGTCTAAAGTGGGTCCTCAGCTACCCACAAGGATGAGAATCTAAAAAGCAGGGAGGTTAGAGTGGAGCGCCAATAAAGGCAAGGTCTAATAAGGATATACACTACAGTAATATGTATATGTTAATCTAAACCATAAATATGAGTATGACAATGTATTAATAAGTACATATAAACCAAGAAATAAGTGTACCATACAGGTTACAAGTGCAAATTGTAGTACAAATTTATCATTCAAAAATGTATTTACATAAATACGCATGGATCCATGATTACATTAAAAAAGGGATAAAAACAAAAGACAAAATGTATTTGGCAGATAAAAACAAGTAACAAAATATGTGAGATTCGCAGGTAGAAAATGAAAGTGTATTAACACTGACAGTGTTGGTCCCAAAATCAAATGGCTAGTGTAAAAGGTGATTAAAAATTAAAAATGAAATCAGTCCAACTTGGATTGATGTTCTGATGTTGTGACAGTTCTCCTCATCTGCTATCCAAATTATGAGTGTAAATTGAAAGTGAAAAACACAAAGTGAAAAAATGTATCTAAAAAACAATCCAAAAAGTGATCCAAAAAATAAAAAGAAATAAAACAACAACTAGTGTGTACACAAACTAGTGCGATATCCACAAGGGGGTATTGGTGATCACATAAAAACAGAATGAGAATATCAAAAATGAGAAAAAATAGGATTATATGAAGCAAAAAGAATTTAAAAAGTGTTCCTTAATTGTAGATCCAATCAATGAGAAGTGTGATTCAAAAAATAAAGCAAAAATAAAATTGGAAAGTCCTCAAAACCTGTGGAAAAAGAACAATAACATAGTATAATACTGTTAAAATCCTTGACAAATGAAAGGAATGTAGCTCACCATATATTGCCAACGCATTTCGGCCCACTGATAGGGCCTTTCTCAAGACTAGTATATTGTTAGGTGAGTAAGTTCCTTTATACCCTTATGTGACCAATCAGAATGTTTTGTCATGGCGTCAAATCAATTTTTACCGGAAACGGTATACCGGATCTAATGACCTTTTGAACCGGATGTTGTACTACCGTTATTAAACCATCATATTTATGTAGACGATATTCCACTTAGGTCTATTATAATCATTGGATATGTTTTATACAATGTCTCAGAGCCTTAATCCTACTTACTTGCCCTCTATTACTGTGTATCCTGTTGGATTTGGGCAATTGTACTTAACCGGATGTGGGTAATTTCGTAAAACCGGAAATGGAAGTGTCATATACTTCCGGTGTTAGGCGATCACGCTCAACCGGAAGTTGCGGTGTTGTATACTTCCGGTAGGCTCCCGGAAATGGGACTATTGTTTACCATTAAGTATATTTGGAGTATAGTAGATTTGGTTATGGTTTAAGACAGGTAGGTCTGATTGGTCAAAACTTAAACTGACATAAAACAGCATAAAAAATACACATATGTCTGCGTGTTGTCTAAATGAAAATACACAATTTGGGGGTCCTTAACAATATATATTTGTACAAATTAGTTATATACATAATGTTATCTGAGATCGTATGTTTGTATATATAATAACGAATTGTGACGGTACGAATGAAAAAAATGGAAAATGGAAAAAATGCATACATAGATTGGGGGTTGTATAATGGAAATCTGTAATAAAGCATAAATAAGGATTGGCTTGTGCAGGCTTAGGCCGATGTATCATGGGCTATATTTCAAATATTATTTATACAATATTCCCAATATCGTCTCATTTTGACCGATTAGATTAATACATGAGGGCTGTTAAGGTAGTCTATATAAACGCCCTTGTTAATTATAGTCTAGATGGGAGTATGATATACAATATTCCCAATATCGTTTCATTTTGACCGATTAAGTTAGTACCTGAGGGCTGTTAGGGTGGTCTGTATGCACGCCCTTGTTAATTGCAGTCTAGATGGGAGTATCACATGAGAAAACAACAGGTTATTGTAATTCTTAACTAGTCAGCATGTAACCCTATCTGACTTGCATCCATGATGTAGGAGGTGTGGGTTATTTAATCATTATCAAACATAGTGTGATCTCTATGTCTATGGCACAAAACCTTAAGTTATTATATAGCTCTCAAAGGATATCTTAATTACCCTAAATTGGTTCTCTCCTGAAACATACCCAGATGTTTAACCCATATATGTTTGTACATTCACTCAACAGTGAGAATTTGTGGGAAATAATCTAAAATTATCAATGATTCATGTGATGTATGCAATAGAATTGTTAATAATACCGATACCTCTAAAGTCGTTCAGAAGATGGAGTTGGAACAGGACTGTTCCTTTCCATTAAATGACCTTATCAAAATTAACCGTTAACCAGCTAATGAAATATAGCCCATGATACATCGGCCTAAGCCTGCACAAGCCAATCCTTATTTATGCTTTGTTACAGATTTCCATTATACAACCCCCAATCTATGTATGCATTTTTTCCATTTTCCATTTTTTCATTTGTACCCGTCACAATTCGTTATTATTTATACAAACATATCTGTTACGATCTCAGATAACATTATGTATATAACTAATTTGTACAAATATATATTGTTAAGGACCCCCAAATTGTGTATTTTCATTTAAACAACACGCAGACATATGTGTATTTTTTATGCTGTATTATGTCAGTTTAAGTTTCGACCAATCAGACCTACCTGTCTTAAACCATAACCAAATCTACTATACTCCAAATATACCGGATGGTAAACAATAGTCCCATTTCCGGGAGCCTACCGGAAGTACACAACACCGCAACTTCCGGTTGAGCATGATCGCCCAACACCAGAAGTATATGACACTTCCATTTCCGGATTTACGAAATTACCCACATCCGGTTAAGTACAATTGCCCAAATCCGACAGGATACCCAGTAATAGAGGGCAAGTAAGTAGGACTAAGGCTCTGAGACATTGTATAAAACATATCCAATGATTATAATAGACCTAAGTGGAATATCGTCTACATAAATATGATGGTTTAATAACGGTAGTACAACATCCGGTTCAAAAGGTCATTAGATCCGGTATACCATTTTCAGTAAAAATTGATTTGGCGCCAATGACAAAACATTCTGATTGGTCACATAAGGGTATAAAGGAACTTACTCACCTAACAATATACTAGTCTTAAGAAAGGCCCTATCAGTGGGCCGAAACGTGTTGGCAATATATGGTGAGCTACATTCCTTTCATTTGTCAAGGATTTTAACAGTATTATACTATGTTATTGTTCTTTTTCCACAGGTTTTGAGGACTTTCCAATTTTATTTTTGCTTCATTTTTTGAATCACACTTCTCATTGATTGGATCTACAATTAAGGAACACTTTTTAAATCCTTTTTGCTTCATATAATCCTATTTTTTTCTCATTTTTGATATTCTCATTCTGTTTTAATGTGATCACCAACACCCCCTTGTGGATATCACACTAGTTTGTGTACACACTAGTTGTTGTTTTATTTCTTTTTATTTTTTGGATCACTTTTTGGATTGTTTTTTGTATACATTTTTTCACTTTGTGTTTTTCACCTTCAATTTACACTCATAATTTGGATAGCAGATGAGGAGAACTGTCACAACATCAGAACATCAATCCAAGTTTGACTGATTTCATTTTTAATTTTTAATCACCTTTTAAACTAGCCATTTGATTTTGGGACCAACACTGTCAGTGTTAATACACTTTCATTTTCTACCTGCAAATCTCACATATTTTGTTACTTGTTTTTATCTGCCAAATACATTTTGTCATTTGTTTTTATCCCTTTTTTAATGTAATCATGGATCCATGCGTATTTATGTAAATACATTTTTGAATTATAAATTTGTACTACAATTTGCACTTGTAACCTGTATGGTACACTTATTTCTTGGTTTATATGTACTTATTAATACATTGTCATACTCATATTTATGGTTTAGATTAACATATACATATTACTGTAGTGTATATCCTTATTAGACCTTGCCTTTATTGGCGCTCCACTCTAACCTCCCTGCTTTTATATTAAAATGTTCTACTTTTCTTTATTATTATTATTTTATTTATTTATTTCTCTTTTACAAATAGAATTTTTACCCTAGTACTGCATACAATAATTCCTATATATACAAAATTACATTCGTTTTTTACTTCAATATCTTAAAGGAAAACTCATATATATAAATATCAATAGCAGAAAAAAAATCAAATTGACCAGGATTGGGCCTACAGTATAATTGAAACTAATATTAAAGTCTTTTCTACATTCACAAAATCCCTCAAAATGTTTATTTTGAATAAATTGGGTCATTATTTGTCTTTGCAGATGGTGGGTCTTAAGAAATTATAAACACTTAAAATTTCTCTAAAAATCTCCCACTCTTGTTTTACATAGTAACATAGTAGATGAGTTTAAAAGAAGATTTAAGCCTATCGAGTTCAAACTATAAAGATCCTACCTGATTTACCATAAAAGCTCAAATTGAGCTTAATCCCATTAAAAAGGTAATACATTTAACACTAGCAATCATATCACTGAATTTTGTTTCTAGTTCGAAATATATCTGTCATTTTTAAATGTATCTAAGTTATTTGCATTAACCACTTCCTTAGGCAATGAGTTCCACAATTTGATTGCTCTTACAGTGAAAACATTTTTACGTTGATTGAGGTTAAATCTCCTTTATTCCAGCCATAAATTTTGACCTCTTGTCACAAACAATTTCAATGGAATAAACAGAGCTTCTGCCAACTCTGTATGTGGGCATTGAATATATTTATGTAAAGTAATCATATCACCTCTCAAACACCTATTTTTCTAGAGAAAACAGACCCAGTTTGGCTATCCTCATAGTTTAAATTCTCCATTCCCCTTATTAGCTTTGTGGCCCTTCTCTGAATTTTTTCAAACTCTAAAATACTAAAATTCCTTCACACAGTAAAGGTAACTAGAAACCCACAGCACTGAAGAACCAGCTTAAAATAGCATGGTGTATAATAATATGTATAAAATAAATATGTGGCTTACAAGGTTATAATCAGTGTCTTGATAAGATTTAATGGTGTAAAATGAAATTAAATAAACAAATATTAACAATCATAAAATTCATCAAGTTAAAACAGCACTACAGCAATATATACATTGATCAGACGTATATTAGGCTCAGTGTAGTATCCAAAGTTGACTAATAATGAAAATAGTTAAAAATCCTAAAAATAAAAATAATAACAGATGTGGTCGCAGGTGATTCAGGCAACAGGGATTCACAACAACGTTAGGCGGAGAGCTGGTATACAAAAGATCCCAAATCAAAGGAGGAAAATGAACCAAACATAAGGTGTACACTTCTACTTATACCAGAGAGGTTCACAAATAGCGATGTCCTTCCCTTCAATGGCAAACACTCAGTGCAGATCATGTGAGCTCAGACTTGACCGGAACATCTTCTGTCTTTACCAACGAAACCGGATCATCAAACAGGCTCTAGGAATCCTTCAATCTACAGAAGCCGGAGAGGGACAGGATGAAGCAACAGGAGCAGAGCAACGCATTTCAGCCCATACAGGGCCATTGTAAAGCTCCAGAGAAGTGAGCAAAGAAAGTTTTTGAAGGGTGATGTCTCATCTCATTGGTTCCTACAGAAGTGTGTTAGATAGAGAAATGCCCAAGCAGCGCTAAACAGTTCATTTATAACAAATTGCCTGTGCACAACTTTTGAAAACAAATAACAATAATTTCACAAATGTATTATAAGTTTTCTATACATTTTTACAATATTTTAGACAATAATAAAACAGATACCCACTACATTGTAAACTGCTACATTGTAGAGGAACAAAATACTTCTGAAAGTGATAGAGCTAAAATAAATAAAAATAATAATAATGACCAATATCAAAATCAAAAGAAAAGAGCATATAATGACAATAGACAACCATTTTTTAATGCACAAAGTCAAATGAGACAATCTAATGAGTGGAGTCCCTCGTATGGACATACAAACAATGGAAAAATTATAGAAATAGAAACGCACATAATAAAAGTACTAATGGCACATATAGTACTAATAGATCTTATAACCAAGGGTAAACAATACCAGGAACGAGAATATTACAATTCACATGACCATAATGATGATAGACATTATGAGAGGAGTAATTATCCTCTCCATAGGTCTGGAGATGTCATACAATATAATAATCCACATGTAGAAATTAGACAAAATGTGCATCAAAATACAAATACAGATTTAAGACTTTCAAATAGGTTTACTCCACTACAAAATTATGATACTAGTGAACAGAATAGACCTAGTACATCAAATGACCACCCTAGAGAAGTAAGAAAGGGTGGATCTCCTATTTTAGGACATGGTCCAAATACACATCTCAGCCCTTTACTGCAAAGGGACACAAGGAAAAGAAGAGCTTCAGAATGAGAAGGAAGAGAAGAAGGATTAGGAGATCCAAAAAAGTCACGCTTTTAAAAGAGAAAACTCCTAATTTTGGCATTTTTAACCTCAGTAAAAAAAACATTAAAAAAGGAGCATGAAGAAATTTTAAGAGACTATCTTTTGCCCCTACTAGCAATTTTAACGGTGGTTTCTCAAATCCGGAGTTGAAAAGGCAGCAGATAATGTCCTCACTGGAGAAAATTATTATATCTATACTGATTTAAGAGATGGGTGTAAATTATATCCTTAACATGATAAGGGTCCTATAATTGAGACATTTGAAAAACTAGTACTAAAGGACATTGTGAATCTGTCTGAGAATAAAATTAATAAAGTTAAAAGTAACCTATCTAGGAACCAATTTAAGATTATCAAGGATCTAGAAACCACTGATGATGTAATCATAATGCCCGCCGATAAAGGGGGAGGTATTGTGATTCTAGATTTTGTAGCCTACAATAAGATGTGTGATGATATTTTAAGCAATACTGAGACATATACAAAATTGCCTAGTCACCCTACTAAAAAATTTCCCCAAATCCCACTCATATATTGTCTAGTAAAAATACATAAATCGGTGACTAGTTCACTTGGGGGACCGATTATATCAGGGGTATGATAATTAACAGCCAACCTATCCGAATATCTAGACATCTATCTTCAAAAATACATTAGGGTTTTACCCTCCAACCTAAAGGACTCTACTGATGTCCTTATACTTATCGAAAATGTTACATGGCAGAAAGAATTTTTGTTAGTCACTTGCAACGTATCATCTCTATATACTTGTTTCAACCATCAGGATGGTTTGGTGGCAATAAAATATTTTCTAGATCAAGACGCTACCCTAAAAATTAATCAAAGGGCATTTATTATTGAAGCTATCAATTTTATATTATCTCATAACTTATTTTATTATAATGCACAATTTTATAATCAAGAACAAGGAACGGCTATGGGCACCAGGTTTGCTGCAAGTTATGCAAACATTTTTATGGGCTACTGGGAATACCATTTGCTAACAGATAGCTCACTTAAAGCAAGCCTGGTGACCTATAAACGTTATATAGATGACATCATCATGATCTGGCGGGGCAGTGAGGAGTCCTTAATTGATTTTATTAATAGTATGAATATCAATAATGTAAACGTTAAATTTACTTGTGAAAAGAGTAGATCTAGCATCAATTTCTTAGAGATATTCTCTAAAAATAATACATTTAATTCCAGGACTCATTTCAAGAACGTCGATGCGAATAGTCATATTCATTACACAAGTTGCCACCATCAAAGATGGATTGATAATATCCCTAAGGGACAATTTGTATGTATAAGAAAGAATTGTACCAAATTAGATGACTTTGAAAGTCAGTCTGAAATATTAAAACATAAATTCTTAGAAAGGGGTTACGAAGAAACCATTATTGAAAAGATTATAAATGATATCAGAAAAGTAGACAGAGATTGCCTAATTAATAAGACAGAGTTAGACAATGGACTGTCAAAAAAATCAAGTTGTTAAGAAAAAAGGTACCATGTTTATTCCTTTTATAACTAATTATAGTAACAATAAACATCTATTAGAAAAAATTCTAAAAAAACATTGGGGGATCTTAAGAAATTACGAAAAATGAGGTCCCTTACTACCACCAAAACTACAAGTAGTCTATAAAAAAGCTTGTAATCTTAAATCTATTATAGTACCCACTGAAAATAAAAATAAAAACAAAGGTATGTCTCAAATTGATCTTAGGGGGTAATAAATTAAATGGCTTTTTTCCATGTTTGACATGTAAGTCATGTAAACATTCATCAAAACAGAAGGAATTTAGATCCAATATTACAGAGAAATCTTTGAAAATTAAAGATTTGATTAGATGTTCAGATAAATTTGTTATCTACATCATACAATGCCGATGCGGTAAGCAGTATGTAGGGGAATCTGAGAGACCCCTATGTGACCACATTCGAGAACATATATGGTCTATTGAGAATTACAGTCTAGAAAGAAATAAAGATTTACCTGTCTTGAGACATTTTGCCACTTGTAATAAAGGTAATCTAAATTATTTCTCTTTTGTGGGTATTGAAAAACATAAAAACAATTGGAGAGGTGGAAACTCTCAAATAGAACTTCTAAAAAAAGAAAGGATTTTCAAGCTAAAAACTTTACAACCAAATGGTCTTAATTTGGATTTTGATATAGGCTGTTTTTTGAATGACTAAGAATATATTAAATATTTATTATTTTTTAATCTTTTAAATTATTTTTTTAAATTATTATTCTGTATATATATAAGCATTAGTGGAACTACTGTATGGTTATTCTACAATAATGTTTGTATATTAAGCTTTATATCATATTTTGTATTTTAGATTTTCTCTTTTAGAGAAACATTAATATATCAGATAGTTCATTGCTGTACATAACTCATTTACATAAAGTATTCCTTAATTTTGTTCATCAACATTCAACAAATAAACAGTGTATTAAAAAAGTCCAAATAAAAATTTAAATTGATTTTAAAATTGAAATTCATTCTTCATTATAAAGTCCCAGATAATATGAAGATGGAATACGAATTGAAGTTAAGTTTTTATAAATTTTCTCATTTTCTTATATTAAATGAATTTTTGTATTTCCAATTGAAACGAAGTAAAAAAAATGTTAGTTGTTATAAATCAATCTACACATGTCTTATTTCTTGAATTCTTTGAATAATTAATTAGTTTTTTAATTTCTAATATTTTTATATTTGTTCTTTATAGCTTTCATCATATATATTGTTTTTATGCAATATTCCTTTTTTATTAGGTTCGCTTTTTATTATGATTGTTAAATTTTAAATATGGTATAATGAATATAGTAGGTTTTATCCCCCAATACTCTATTAAAAGTAATTTGCTTCTCCTACTGAGTATAAATATTCAAGTTCTAAATCCAAACTGTTTCAGTCTTGGCTAGAGAATCCCAGTTGTAGCATTTAATATTTGGCAACTCCAAACTCCGTAATGTGTATGGGAAAGTTAAAGGTTAAAAATTAATATGTGGTATTTCATTTTCCAATGTGTTTCTAATGAGGATTCAGTAAAATGTTAATTTTTATAAAATGTTATATTGTCTGTTGAGCCATTATTGCTCTGATTTCTGTACATCTATTTTATATTCTCAAAAAGACCCACAATTTTGAATTATTTCCATGATAGTTTGGGTTCTTAACACATAAAAGTAAGTTGTCAGCATATAGAGATATTTTATTTTCAATCCATTCAATCCAGTCAGCAAATGCATAATAAAAAGGCATTACAATAACACTGTTTACTTTTTTAATTAGTAGATTTTTTCTCTCATAAATGTCAAAGTTATATCCACTTTCCCAGCCCCGTGTATCATGTGACAGCCCCGTGTATCATGTGACAGCACATACGTTAATACTGTGAACTCTTGCACATGCTCAGTAGCAGCTTGTGCTTTAGCAAATGTGCATATACATATTTTGATAATGGAAGTAAAGTGGAATGTTTTCTTTTTTTAAATTGCATGCTCTATTTGAATCAAGAAAGTTTAATTTGTCTTTAGTATTGCTTTAATTCTCGGGAATGGTTGCCAAATTTAAAGGACCATTAAATACATAAATCAACAAACACATAATAAAAAGATAAAACTTTGTTTGAATTTCAATTGAGAAGTAGAATACTTTTGAAAAATTTAAAAGTTAACATTTCTTTGCATGTCCAATATATCAGATGTCAGGCATCAGCCAATCACAGACTCATATATGTATATACTGTGAATTCTTTCAATTGCTTAGGAGCTGGTGCCTCAGAAAGTGTTCACTATTTAATAATGCAATTCACATTTATTGCATTTATTTTGACCCTATTGGCCTTGCACCCAGACCTGTCTGGGGTTAACTGCCTGTGACTCTGGGGACAGCACAGTTTCCTGTGAGTGCCATTGAGCACCCAGAGCTGAGCATGTTGCAGGGTCATGGAATGTGTACCCAGTCCAGTCTGAGAGTGCAGTCCCCTTCCATGTTTTGTGCATGTCTAGGATGATTACATAACCCTTTGCACCCTCCACTTGTTCTTAGTTTGTTTGATTGAGAGCTTGCATTGTTTGACTGGTTTAGGGACCCAGGTTTTGGAAGGAACCTTGACTTGGTACCTGGGCTTGTCCTATTTGGACAGATGCGGTAACTAACCCTTCCATTTTTGCTTTAAATCTTAACTGAGAGCTTGTGAGTGCTGGACTTTCTCTGTGTGTTGTATTAATTTGTTTTGTAATTTCCCCTATGGGCCTTGCACCCAGACCTGTCTGGGGTTAACTGCCTGTGACTCTGGGGACAGCACAGCTTCCTGTGAGTGCCATTAAGCACCCAGGGCAGAGCATGTTGCAGGGTCATGGAAATTGTACCCAGTCCAGTCTGAGAATGCAGTCCCCTTCTGTGTTTTGTATATGTCTAGGGTGATTACATAAGCTTGTGCACCCTTCACTTGTTCCCAGTTTGTTTGATTGAGAGCTTGCATTGTTTGGCCGGTTTAGGGACCCAGGTTTTGGAAGTAACATTAACGTGGTACCTGGGCTTGTCCCATTTGGCCTGTGCACCCTTCACTTGTTCACAGTTTGTTTGATTGAGAGCTTGCATTGTTTGAATGGTTTAGGGACCCAAGTTTTGGAAGGGACTTTGACGTGGTACCAAGGCTTGTCCCATTTGGCCAGATGCGATAACTAACCCTTCCATTTTTGCTTTTAATCTTAGCTGAGAGCTTGTAAGGGAGTGCTGGACTTTCTCTGTTTGTTTTTATATATATATTTACAGACATATATACACATAAACAGATAAATACATATGTAAATATATATATATATATATATATATATATATAATATTCATATTTAATAAAGTGTTATACTGTGTATTTACTATAAATACTTCACATTCAAATGTTCTGCACATAGTAGAATATGGTATAAGTATTTTTCAATATGTATTCACATATATATATATATATATATATATATATATATATATATATATATATATATATATATATATGTATAATAGAACATATTCTTGTTTGAAGAACATTGGAATGATAAATATTCATATTTTAATTTCGTGTTAGCACACTTGAGAATATGCGATCCAGTTTGCGTGCGTATTAGTTATTTTTTCACTTTTTTGCTCCATTGACTTCTATGGGGGAGTAGGGGGAGTAGTGTAAGCTGGGCTTTTTATGCACATCGGGTTAGCGTGCAAGCGAAAACTGTTTACTTTTAATGAGCGTAAAAAGCCTACTGGTAGCGCAGTTAATGCTCGAGCAGGAGTAATATGGCTCTAAATATGGTGACTAGTTGTTTATTCATTTTTTTATATTTAAAATCTAAATAAATTTAAAAAAAATGAAAAAATAAGTTAGGGGAAACAAGCTGTCTTGGCCAATGTACTTAAAATAACTTATGCTGTTATTCAAATCTTTTGAAAACCAAAATAAATTAAAGAAATCTTAATTAAATGTACATAAAATATCTTGATACATTAATATTAAATTCATATCTCCTGTAAGAAACAAAAGAAAGAAAAAAAGTGTTCCTTTAGCCAAACATGAACCGTCAGGATCCCATAACCTATTGTTAGGATCCTTGTATCATCTATTTCAGGAAATTAGTTGCTATTTCCCTGTGTAACTTTATCCTAATTAACAGGACTGTTGTATATATTTGAGTCTCCAGTCTATTTCTATGCAATATGCCCAATTTTCCACTACCCCAGCCATTGGGCTCTGTCAGATAATTTGTGAGTGACATTATGTAATATATATATTTACACAAATACATATATGTTGTAGAGAAATAATTTATTTGTAGGTGAAAATCTGGCTAATGTGAGTTGCATTAAATTCTAAATTTCAGACTGTCTGCTATACTCAAATACACATTACAGATGGAAGTCTCAAATAAACACACTTCAAAGGGACCTTATCACATTGGGAACTCTCAGGTTTAAATGCCCATATAAGGAGTTTCCTGCTTGAAGAGTTTGTTTATCACCAAACCCCCTGTGGACAGCAGACACAGGTCTGGACTCATGTTTGAACCTAGCTGAATCTTCAGGATGTAGTAATTAGCACAGGCATATTGATAAACAAATGATTACTCATTGGGCTTCCTTGAGCCTCCTCAATACACAGATACCCAGACTTGATGGCATGGGGGAAGTTGAAATAGTTATTAACTATTTACTAACTACCTAGTTAAAATAAATACAAACTTACCTGTCAAATAAAATGTAAGCTGTCACACTAAAACATAACATTACAAAAATAAAAACCTACCATTACAAAAAATAACAAACAAAATTATACAAAATAATAAAAATTATTCCTATTCTAATACCCTTTAAAAAAAAAAACACCCCAAAATAAAAAAGCCTAATCTAGAATAAACTGCCAAGGGCCCTTAAAAGGGCCTTTTTGTAGGGCATTGCCCCACAATGCCCTACAAAAGGCATTGTAGGGCAAACCACCACCCCCCAAACCCACAAAATAAAAATAAAGTAAAACCTAATCTACCCATTGCCCTGAAAAGTGCATTTTTATAGGCATTGCCCTTAAAAGGGCATTTAGCTCTTTTTCCTGCCCTTAAAAGGACATTCAGCTCTTTTGTATAATGCCCAAGCCCTAATCTAAAAATAGAAACCCACTCCAAAACGAAAAAAATACATTACACAAATTAACAAACAAATTATCAAAAATAATAAAAATTATTCCTATTCTAATACCCATATCCTATTCTACACCCCAAAATAAAAAAAACTAATCTAAAATAAACTACCAAAAGCCCTTAAAAGGGCCTTTTGTAGGGCATTGCCCTAAGTTAAACAGCTCTTTTACCTGAAAAAAAATGCAAAGACCCACTAACATTACAAACCCCCAACACCCAAAACCCCCAAAATAAAAAAAACTATCTAAAAAAACCTAAGCTAACCATTGCCCTGAAAAGGGCATTTGTATGGGCATTGTCCTTAAAAGGACATTTAGCTCTTTTGCTTTGCCCTGAAAAGAGCATTTAGCTCTTTTACAAAAGCCCAAACCCTAAACTACAAAAAAAACCACCCAAAAAAAACCCTTAAAAAAACCTATCACTAACCTCCAAAGATCCACTTACAGTTTTTGAAGTCTTGCTTGAACGATCTTCATCCAGGCAGTGAAGTCCTCATCCAGGCAGCAAAAAGTCTTCATCCAGGCGGCTTCTTCTATCTTCATCCAGACAGCGAAGTCCTCAACCATTTTGGAAATTCAAATCAGCTAATAGGATGAGAGCTACTGAAATCCTATTCAAAACAGCCAATAGGATGAGAGCTTCTGAAATTCTATTGGCTGTTCAAATCACCCAATATAATTTCAGTAGCTCTCATTCTATTGGCTGATTTGAACAGCCAATAGGATTTCAGTAGCTCTCATCCTATTGGTTGATTTGAATTTCCAAAATCAAATCAGCCAATAGGAATGCAAGGGACGGAATGCAAGGGACGCCATCTTGAATCGCGTACCTTGCATTGAAGATTCAGTGTTCCTCAGCGACCGTATGAAGAGGATGCTCCGTGCCGGATGTCTTCAGGATGGACCATGATGAAGATAGAAGATGCCGCCTGGATGAAGATAGAAGATGCTGCCTGGATGCTCGCCGTCTGGATGAGGACTTCGCTGCCTGGATGAAGATAGAAGAGGCCGCCTGGATGAAGTCTTCTCGCCGCCTGGATGAGGACTTCGCCCCCTGGATGAAGATCGTTCGAGCGGGACTTCAAAAACTGTAAGCGGATCTTCAGGGGTTAGTGATAGGTTTTTTTAAGGGTTTTTTGGGGTGTTTTTTTTTTTAGTTTAGGGTTTGGGCTTTTTCGTAAAAGAGCTAAATGCCCTTTTCAGGGCAAAGCAAAATGGTTAGCCTAGGTTTTTTTTAGATATTTTTTTTTTCATTTTGTGGGTTTGGGGTGGTGGGGGTTTGTAATGTTAGTGGGACTTTGTATTTTTTTTTTCATGTAAAAGAGTTGTTTAACTTAGGGCAATGCCCTACAAAAGGCCCTTTTAAGGGCTATTGGTAGTTTATTCTAGATTAGGTTTTTTTATTTTGGGGTGTTTTTTTTTTAAAATGGGTTTTAGAATATAAATAATTTGTATGATTTTTGATAATTTGTTTGTTATTTTGTGTAATGTATTTTTTGTCGTTTTGGCGTCGGTTTTTATTTTTAGATTAGGGCTTGGGCCTTTCATAAAAGAGCTGAATGCCCTTTTAAGGGCAGGAAAAATAGCTAAATGCCCTTATAAGGGAAATACCAATACAAATGCCCTTTTCAGGGCAATGGGTAGATTAGGTTTCACTTTAGTTTTATTTTGTGGTTTTGGGGGGTGGGGGTTTGTATACTGTTAGGGTTTTTTTGTTTTGTTTTGTTTTGTAGCAAAAGAGCTGTTAACTTTAGGGCAATGCCCTACAAAAGGGCCTTTTAAGAGCCCACAAAAGGCCCTTTTAAGGGCCCTTGGTAGTTTATTGTAGATTAAGCTTTTTTATTTTGTTTTTGTTTTTTTTAAAAAAAGGGTATTAGAATAGGAATAATTTTTATTGTTTAGATAATTTTGTTTGTTGTTTTTTGTAATGGTAGATTTTTTTATTTTTTGTAATGTTAGGTTTTAGTGTAAGGCAGCTTAGGTTTTATTTGACAGGTAAGTTTGTATTTATTTTAACTAGGTAGTTAGTAAATAGTTAATAACTATTTACTAACTAGTCTACCTAGTTAAAATAAATACAAACTTACCCGTGAAATAAAAATAAAACCTAAGCTAGCTACAATATAACTATTAGTTATATTGTAGCTAGCTTAAGTTTTATTTTACAGGTAAGTATATATTTATGGCTGTGGTGCTGTTTTAAAGTTGAAATTACCTTTTTTTTAAATTATAATAAGAACGCAAAACTTGTAATCTAGGTGATAGTGAATTGTATTCCCTGGAAATCTCATTCGATTTGTGGGAGTTAAATTAAGATTTTACTGTGAGATTTGAATATAGCGTTGTTAAATAAGCCATATATTGAATTGGTTAATATTTCTGCCTAACTACAAATTGTTCAAGTAAAATTCCTGTGGCATATTTGTTAAGTGATTCGTTTTGAGTTAAGGTTAATTTATAGAAATATTTCCTCCATTTATGGGATAATAGACATTATCTATTGAATAGTAATTAATCTAAATATATCTATAGCCTGCTTTATATTTTAATATTGTATTGATAGATATAACTGGTCATAGGTGATATTCAGTTACTACATAAATATAATTATATGTGTATATAAAGATTAACTGGTCTGAATTTAGGAATATTAAATATTAATTTTTAATAATAATATTGTTGTCAAATTTATAGATTATATATAACATCTTACTGGGGTGTATTGACAAGATTCTGCTATATTAATTGGAGATATCGCTGAAAATAGTTTTATACTGCTATTAATTACAATACATAACATGTTGGTGGCAATTGCTGCTGATAAATACACCAATATTACTGGAGGACACTCCTGAGACTTATCAACAGCTCCATCCTGTTTAAAGGGCTATAACCCTGACAATAACATACCTAGGCAGATGCTTATTAATATCATTTGGGAAGGAAAAACTATTTTTACTATTTTCATGAATAAAATGTACATAAATTACCATAAAAGGGGATCAATGGCTATTTCTGTTTTGTTGTCCCAGAAGCATAGTTATGGTATACAAACAATTGTGAAATCAACAACACCAATTTAGAAATTGCTTAAAAAGTTTTTAAAATAAGCATTTTTCTCTGAATGTTACAAAAAGTATTTGTGCTCTTGTAGTTGCTGTGACTTTAGCATTGATTCTGTTTATGTCATTTCTGTGCGCTCATATTGAAACCTAGTAAAGTAGGTAATTAAAGTTCAACAAATATAATTAGTTTTCCATCTCCTATTGCTGCTGGAAGGCTAATCAGCTTTACATTTGGGTCAATCACAATCTTTAATAAAAAAAATTATCAATGGATTTATCTACAAAAATCTCCATAGACAATAATGGTGATTTTCTGTAGAAAATCATTAGCTCATTTTTTTCTGTAGGAATGTTATTGACCTCATTGTTGCATTTAGATCTATTTTCTAGATCTTCTAGATGCAGATTAAGATCTTTTCTTTATGTCTTTATCCTTTCCAGTTCCTTTCTTTGGACCTGACACTTATGCTCTGCTTCTGTTATTTATTGAATTGTTTTATTTACATTTTTGGCAAGTCCATTCTCATATGTACTGTTTTCATTTTTGTTAATAGCACAGCAAAAATGAGTGATGGGTGCGGAGTTTACACCTTATTTTGAGCCAGATTACGAGTGGTGAGAAGCGTAAACGCAATTGTGAGATCGCAGTTTTATTTGCACCCCACATTGCAAACTATCCCATTACTCTATTAACCCCTAAACGGTACACTAGCTACAAAAAAAAGTGCTGTACAGCTAGAGTGCCTATTGGGGAACATTTAAAATCATTATATGCCTAAAAAAAAAAGAGTTTTGAAGTGGGCGGCCAGAGTGCCCAGTATTAGAATGGGCCGGCTAGGTTTAAAAGAAAGTTACAGCGCATCTTTATTAGAAGTGATCAATTAAAGTGTATCTAAAATATTGCTTATATTCCAGAACTGATTTTAAAACATGTAAAGTTTACCATCACTTTAAGGGCAAGATTACAAGTCGCGAGGCAAATCGATTGCGTTATGGCTTTTTGCATTTGAAGCGGCACAGCTATTACAAGTTGCAAAATAACTTATTTTGCACGTGCGTTAAGCCGCATAATACAAACAGCCAAATCATGTGCTCGTTCATGTATTCCCCATAGAAGTCAATGGTAAAGACAAATAGAAAAAAAAAAAAAAAAAAAAACGTAATCTGTTGCTCAAAGCCCATGACGTATTCTCCTCGAAAAGTGTACATGAAAATGCGATTATTTCATATTGTGAAAATGTTTTCGTAACTAAATATGTTCTATTTATTTATAAATAAATATTTCTCTATACATGTGATGATTTTTAAACTGATATATCTATTTATAGCGAGCAATGTATATAAATATATATATTACTAGATATCTTGAGATCTATATGCGAATATGTCTTAGAAAATCCCTCAGAGATATTGTTTAATGTGCATAAGATTGTATTGTAAAATTGTTTCATTATCTCCATAGTTAAACATATCTATATACAGTGGGGCAAAATTTAGTCAGTCAAAAATTGTGCAAGTTCTCCCACTTAAGAAGATGAGAGAGGCCTGTAATTTTCATCATAGGTATATCTCAACTATGAGAGAGAAAATGTGGAAACAAATCCAGACAATCACATTGTCTGATTTGGAAAGAATTTATTTGCATATTATGGTGGAAAATAAGTATGTGGTCACCTACAAACAAGCAAGATTTCTGGCTCTCACAGACCTGTATCTTCTTCTTTAAGAGGCTCTTCTGTCCTCCACTCATTACCTGTATTAATGGCACCGGTTTGAACTTGTTATCAGTATAAAAGACACCTGTCCACAACCTCAAACAGTCACACTCCAAACTCCACTATGGTGAAGACCAAAGAGCTGTCGAAGGACACCAGAAACAAAATTGTAGACCTGTACCAGGCTGGGAAGACTGAATCTGCAATAGGCAAGCAGCTTGGTGTGAAGAAATCAACTGTGGGAGCAATAATTAGAAAATGGAAGACATACAAGACCACTGATAATCTCCCTCGATCTGGGGCTCCACGCAAGATCTCACCCCGTGGGGTCAAAATGATCACAAGAATGGTGAGCAAACATCCCAGAACCACATGGGGGACCTAGCGAATGACCTGCAGAGAGCTGGGACTAATGTAACAAAGGCTACCATCAGTAACACACTACGCCACCAGGGACTCAGATCCTGCAGTGCCAGAAGTGTCCCCCTGCTTAAGCCAGTACATGTCCAGGCCCGTCTGAAGTATGCTAGAGAGCATTTGGATGATCCAGAAGTGGATTGGGAGAATGTCATATGGTCAGATGAAACCAAAGTAGAACTGTTTGGTAGAAACACAACTCGTCGTGTTTGGAGGAGAGAGAATGCTGAGTTGCAACCAAAGAACACCATACCTACTGTGAAGCATGGGGGTGGCAACATCATGCTTTGGGGCTGTTTCTCTGCAAAGGAAAGAGGACGACTGATCCATGTACATGAAAGAATGAATGGGGCCATGTATCGTGAGATTGTGAGTGCAAACCTCCTTCCATCAGCAAGGGCATTGAAGATGAAACGTGGCTGGGTCTTTCAGCATGACAATGATCCCAAACACACCGCCCGGGCAATGAAGGAGTGGCTTCGTAAGAAGCATTTCAAGGTCCTGGAGTGGCCTAGCCAGTCTCCAGATCTCAACCCCATAGAAAACCTTTGGAGGGAGTTGAAAGTCCGTGTTGCCCAGCGACAGCCCCAAAACATCACTGCTCTAGAGGAGATCTGCATGCAGGAATGGGCCAACATACCAGCAACAGTGTGTGACAACCTTGTGAAGACTTCCAGAAAACGTTTGACCTCTGTCATTGCCAACAAAGGATATATAACAAAGTATTGAGATGAACTTTTAATATTGACCAAATACTTATTTTCCACCATAATTTGCAAATAAATTATTTCCAAATCAGACAATGTGATTGTCTGGATTTGTCTCCACATGTTGTCTCTCATAGGTCTCTCTTATCTTCTTAAGTGGGAGAACTTGCACAATTGGTGGCTGACTAAATACATTTTTTGCTCCACTGTACATATAAATCCATGTTTCTCTATGTATGTGTATGTATGTCAATGTAAAATCCCTGTGTCAGCTTTTTTTTTTTATAAAATCCGAGATCATATATCTTTGATCCCTTATAACTTTTGTGTGCAATATTTTTTTTAAATTATTACTATTTTTTTTCAATATTTTTTTATTGAGGTTTTATATGGTACATCAACAGGAAGAAGAATACAAAATTTGCTGTCTAGTCAATACATAAAATACAAAAGTTTTTCAAGCGAAGGTTACTGAAGCTCACAGGTATATGTTTTCTTTGTACATAACAGTATAATGGTCGAGCTATGAATAGGTATGTAATTGGGTAAATAAAATTTTCATGCTGCCTAACACCTTATTACATAAGAGGTATCAAAATTAGTATCTACCTGTGCATGAAAATTATTAAAGTAGACTCTCTTTATAACATAAGATGTCTAAAACTTAAATGACATTAAAGAGGGAGACTAGCCAAGCATGAATGAAACCTCCTTTTTCTCTTAAATATTAAGGGAAGGGATACAGCGAGCGGAAACCGCTTATATGATAGGAGTATATGGGGGGGGTGAGGGCGTGTCCTCGCCCTGGTTAGATATTTTTCGGGAAGCAAGAATACCATGAGTGGTTAAGGTTATATAGAAAACTTAGATCTTATCTTAATTAAGGAATTTATGCCACTATGAATAAATATAATTGTTTATGTCTCACAGGAGTTACATTAGTGAATCTGTATTTGCCCTAGTCATGGGACATGGGAAGTGGTTTACCCCCTGCCACTAAGCTTAGGTCCAAAGAGGAGTGAGGTAGCTATAATCTGTTATTTACATTGTAGGATATGTTGTGTCAGTTTGTAGTGATCAGATTGACATAATAATAAATAAGCTGGTCAAAGTAAAACCTTCAGGCTCTTCTAGGCTATGTTCAGGTCGTAGTTTCTAGGACTTCAATAGGTGTATATATGCAAATATATAGATTCGCCATTGCTTATAGATTTAGGTGAGGGTATAACCATGAATTTTGTAAGTAATGATGAGTAGTTAAGGTATGCAAAGGTTAATCAGGTGCATATATGTTAAGGTAAGTGGACTACCATAGAGACCTATGTAAAGTGAATATTCCTAGAGGTAAACAGTGAGTCTAGGAGACAAGTTAGTATATATGCTAACAACAACACATCCTTACTACAATAAGTAGCCCCGGATGATATATTAATAAGTGGATAAGTATACTATGTGACAACTCCAGAGCTAACATGAGGGTGAATATGTCAATTTAGGTTAGTTGAAGCTAATTGGGTTAAGATTTATATGTACTATGGCAGAAGGAGTTAGGAAATTGTTAAGGTAAAAAAAAAAAAATCCCCTTACTTGAGAGATATGTAAGTGCAAGAATTTATGCCTAACTATGATTAGAATGTATAAGCTTCAGGAGATTAGAGGCTCAGTTGTGGTATGGACATTGTGTATTATGTCTGAGACTACTGGTGGTTAACTTGATGTATGTGAGAAGGGCAACTTCCACTAATGAAATAGCTAGTGATATTGGTACATATGGTTGTATGAGAGAGACTGGACATACAAAAAGACATAGGGATTGCAGCATAGGGTATAAAGTATCCTCAATATGGATAAAATTGTAGTAAGAAGGATTCTTTTAGTAGAAACAATACAAATATTAGGTATATCTAGGATATGTAAAGCTTAATATGTTCCTTATTAGGTATCAATTAATAACTCTCTGGTCAGTCACAGGAACTGTGGAGCATACATACACAGAGATGGGCAACAACAAAAGAAAGGGGATATGTATAATCAATAAAACAATATTGAGAATAAACAGGCTAAGAGTCCAGTATTCTTTTGCAAAATGAGGTTAAAGCAGGGTAATATTTATGAGCATAACTAGAGGATGAACAAGAACCTCACAATAACCAGTTAGTAGTGCCAGAACAGTCAACCAACCCCTCTCTTTAGTAATTGAACAAAGGCGGAAGCACGGTAGGATAGGGAGCCAGACAAAATGTAGGGAGACCATATGTCAGGTAGGATCTCTTGGCCATAATACAAAGAGAATTGTAAGGGGGTAAATAAACCGTGTTTTGTGTGTGTAATAGCTTCCACATTACTTATGCGATAATGAGAGTTAAACTGCTCCCTCTGTACATCAGCTGCCTGTTCCATGTTCCTCAATTCTCCGACCGTAATCTCAACCTGCACCCGGTGGCTGGCCACTCCATCACAGGCTCCAGCTGAGAGGAACTCCACATGTGAGTCCGGAATCCAAACTGAGGTGCGACGTCGAAGCTGAGTGCAGGGGAACATTGGTTCACTAATGAGGCAGAGGGTTCCTTGCTGCATCGATAGATCTCTCACCCTTAGTGTGAGCTCTGCCTTAGGAGGGGGAGAGTATGGACTGGTGTTTACGGCGTCATATGGCAGGTCATTCTTCTTGCTATCTGCCATCTTGATCGCACCATCAGTTCCCTTTTCTCTCGCAGTTTCTATAATATTAGAGAGATCTTCATATCCACGGCACATCTGGTGGTCTAAGTCCTCTAGAAGCACTTGTATCTGAAAGGAGAAGTCCTCCTCCATGTCTAGGCAGTTAGGGTAATATCCGCTGAGAAATTGCTTCACCCTTTAGTAAACTGAATAACTAGGTGCGGCTTTACCCGGCTAGCCCTCAAACTGGGAGAGGGGGGGGGGAGATGGTTCTGTGAAGTGGGCCGCAGTAATCCGTCTTAGGTGATCAGAATGACATCCTCTGCTTGGTAGTGTCCCTATGAAACTGGTATCCCTGGAATCAGGATTGACTCCTCGTGAAGCAGGCAAAATTATTATGTCCAAAGATGTAAATATAATTAGAAAAGACGCTGGTTCTTCGAGTCAAAATCAGAGCTATGTAGTTATGAGTCTTAACATGGCTGCGGCTTGGACACGCCCCCGAAATTATTTTTATTAGATAGTATTAATATGAGTGTTAGTGTACTTTGTAATGTATTTTTGAAGTGTTCGGTGAAACTTTTAAGTTGCACACAACCATTAACTACCGCTCTTTGGCCTAGATTTAGAGTTTGGCGTTAGCCGTGAAAACCAGCGTTAGAGGCTCCTAACGCTGGTTTTAGGCTACCGCCGGTATTTGGAGTCACTCAAAATAGGGTCTAACGCTCACTTTTCAGCCGCGACTTTTCCATACCGCAGATCCCCTTACGTCAATTGCGTATCCTATCTTTTCAATGGGATTTCTCTAACTCCGGTATTTAGAGTCGTTTCTGAAGTGAGCGTTAGACATCTAACGACAAAACTCCAGCCGCAGGAAAAAAGTCAGTAGTTAAGAGCTTTCTGGGCTAACGCCAGTTTATAAAGCTCTTAACTACTGTGCTCTAAAGTACACTAACACCCATAAACTACCTATGTACCCCTAAACCGAGGTCCCCCCACATCGCCGACACTCGAAAAAAAATTTTTTAACCCCTAATCTGCCGACCGCCACCTACGTTATCCTTATGTACCCCTAATCTGCTGCCCCTAAGTTCAATCCGATTGGCTGCCCCAATCAGCCAATCAGATTGAGCTCGCATTCTATTGGCTGATCGGAACAGCCAATAGAATGCGAGCTCAATCTGATTGGCTGATCGGATCAGCCAATCGGATTGAACTTGATTCTGATTGGCTGATTCCATCAGCCAATCAAAATATTCCTACCTTAATTCCGATTGGCTGATAGAATCCTATCAGCCAATCGGAATTCGAGGGACGCCATCTTGGGTGACGTCATTTAAAGGAACCGTCATTCGTCGTTCAGTCGTCGGCCAGGATGGATGTTCCGCGGTGGAGGTCTTCAGGATGCTGCCACTTCGCTCCGGATGGATGCCGCTTGGATGAAGACTTCAATCGGATGGAAGACCTCTTCTGGCCCGCTTGAATGAAGACTTCAGCCGGATCATGGACCTCTTCAGCCCCCCGCTTGGGCTTGGATCAGGACATCGGAGGAGTTCTTCTGGACCGATCGGTGAACCTGGTATGGTGAAGACAAGGTAGGATGATCTTCAGGGGCTTAGTGTTAGGTTTATTTAAGGGGGGTTTGGGTTAGATTAGGGGTATGTGGGTGGTGGGTTGTAATGTTGGGGGGGGGGTATTGTATGTTTTTTTTTTACAGGCAAAAGAGCTGAATTTCTTGGGGCATGCCCCGCAAAGGGCCCTGTTCAGGGCTGGTAAGGTAAAAGAGCTTTGAACTTTAGTAATTTAGAATAGGGTAGGGCATTTTTTTATTTTGGGGGGCTTTGTTATTTTATTAGGGGGCTTAGAGTAGGTGTAATTAGTTTAAAATTGTTGTAATATTTTTCTTATGTTTGTAAATATTTTTTTATTTTTTGTAACTTAGTTCTTTTTTATTTTTTGTACTTTAGCTAGTTTATTTAATTGTATTTATTTGTAGCAATTGTATTTAATTAATTTATTGATAGTGTAGTGTTAGGTTAATTGTAGGTAATTGTAGGTAGTTTATTTAATTAATTTATTGATAGTCTAGTGTTAGGTTTATTTGTAACTTAGGTTAGGATTTCTTTTACAGGTAAATTTGTAATTATTTTAACTATTTTAGCTATTAAATAGTTCTTAACTATTTAATAGCTATTGTACCTGGTTAAAATAAATACAAAGTTACCTGTAAAATAAATATAAATCCTAAAATAGCTCTAATATAATTATAATTTATATTGTAGCTATATTAGGATTTATTTTACAGGTAAGTATTTAGCTTTAAATAGGAATAATTTATATAATAAGAGTTAATTAATTTCATTAGATTTAAATTATATTTAACTTAGGGGGGTGTTAGTGTTAGGGTTAGACTTAGCTTTAGGGGTTAATACATTTATTAGAATAGCGGTGAGATTCGGTCGGCAGATTAGGGGTTAATAATTGAAGTTAGGTGTCGGCGATGTTAGGGAGGGCAGATTAGGGGTTAATACTATTTATGATAGGGTTAGTGAGGCGGATTAGGGGTTAATAACTTTATTATAGTAGCGCTCAGGTCCGGTCGGCAGATTAGGGGTTAATAAGTGTAGGCAGGTGGAGGCGACGTTGTGGGGGGCAGATTAGGGGTTAATAAATATAATATAGGGGTCGGCGGTGTTAGGGGCAGCAGATTAGGGGTACATAAGGATAACGTAGGTGGCGGCGCTTTGCGGTCGGCAGATTAGGGGTTAATAAGTGTAGGCAGGTGGAGGCGACGTTGTGGGGGGCAGATTAGGGGTTAATAAATATAATATAGGGGTCGGCGGTGTTAGGGGCAGCATATTAGGGGTACATAGGGATAATGTAAGTAGCGGCGGTTTACGGAGCGGCAGATTAGGGGTTAATAATAATATGCAGGGGTCAGCGATAGCGGGGGCGGCATATTAGGGGTTAATAAGTGTAAGGTTAGGGGTGTTTAGACTCGGGGTACATGTTAGAGTGTTAAGTGCAGACGTAGGAAGGGTTACCGCATAGCAAACAATGGGGCTGCGTTAGGAGCTGAACGCGGCTTTTTTGCAGTTGTTTGTTTTTTTTTCAGCTCAAACAGCCCCATTGTTTCCTATGGGGGAATCGTGCACGAGCACGTTTTTGAGGCTGGCCGCGTCCGTAAGCAACTCTGGTATCGAGAGTTGAAGCTGCGTTAAAAATGCTCTACGCTCCTTTTTTGGAGCCTAACGCAGCCTTTATGTGGACTCTCGATACCAGAGTTATTTTTATGGTGCGGCCAGAAAAAAGCCGGCGTTAGTTTTTCGGGTCGTTACCGACAAAACTCCAAATCTAGGCCTTTGAGAGTGGAAAGGATTTTTGCATAAAAGGATGAACGTGCGTGTGCAATCACGATTTTTCAAGACTTGTAATACCTGCTCAATGTAAATTGATTCCTATGAGACCGTATCGCACACGGAAAAAACAGAGCATACGACTTGTAATCTTGCGCTTAGTATTTTCAGTTTATTAAGGTAGGTTTTAAAAACAGCCATAATAAATCATAAAACACATGTATGGGCAATATGTTTTTATGTTTTTTCTTAAATGGGTTAGGACATACACCCTCATTTCCCCCATATCCCAATTTGAGTTAATGTTGTGCTGATACAAAGATTTCCACTTTTATTTTCATGGCCACAATATAATAAGAACATGCCACACATGACATTCTATTGCCAAGAAAATTGCTGATTATCCATTTTTGATGGCAGGTGAGAGGCAGCATTCAATACATAGGGTTAGAGCATAGGCAATTAGGCATCCTCAGAAATAGTGGTGGTGGGTAATAAAATTCTCCAAATGTAATAATATCATATCAGTGGCAACATGTACAGCAGGAGAGAGTTGCTTGTTATATACATAAGCTGCACATCAAATGGATGCCTATGGGCAACAAGAGTGATTAAAATGGATGCTTATGATTGGGTATAAAGAGAAAAGATACATCCCACTTTGGACATCCCTGGGTTAGAGTTGGGTTTGGGGTTAGAGTTATTTTGAAACTGTATGCCCCAGGTACTGCCTACTGCATATATCAGTGGCAACATTGTGATCACAAGATGCCCCAGCAGTGACATTGTGGTTAATAAGAGTCAACTGTATAAACAATTTAAATGCACTCAAGCAAGTAAAATGGGTCATTGGGAACATAGGTGGGTCTACTATTAGGCCAAATAGGCCTAAGCCCTCACTTAAACAGGGGGCCCACAGTGTGTCTCTATCTTCATATGTTTACTTTTTTATGTGCGGCATGTGCATGGCATGTGGATGATAAAAACAAACCTGTTAAATAGATGACATAGAAGCATAGAAAGTGCCTGTGAGATCTGTTCCTGAGGTTCTGCTTTTACTACATGTTCTAAAATGCAGGGCAGCAAAAGGAGAGTTGTGGCTGAGGGGTTAAATTGCCCACACTCCTATCCTTAATGTCTAAATGCCATACCTGTTGTCTCCTTAGTGTCTTAAAACGAGTACCATGCAGGGCAGTTATGGAGCACCATGTAAATCGCACACAGCAAGTAGAGATATGCAAGTGTAGTTGAAAGGAGATTATTGTGATCAATTGAAGAACTTGAGGATTTGAGAATTAGCCACACACTGCTTGAAGAAAAGCAGGGAGTATGCGATAACATGTCCAGCACCCTTGTATTTTTCTTAAAGGGAAAGTCTAGTCAAAATTATTTTTTTATGATTCAGAAAGGGCATGCAATTTTAAACAACTTTCCAAATTATTTTTGTCATAAAATTTGCTTTGTTCTCTTAGTATTCTTTGTTGAAAGCTAAACCTAGGTAGGCTGATATGCTAATTCCTAAGCCGTTGTGAAGGCCGTCTCTAATCTGCAGTTTGACAATTTCTCACAGTTAGACAGCACTAGTCCATGCGTGCCCTATAGATAACATTGTGCTCACTCCCGTGGAGTTATTTATGAGTCAGCACTGATTGGCTAAAATGTAAATCTTTCAAAAGCTCTGAGATAAGGGGGGCAGTCTGTAGAGGCTTAGATACAAGGTTATCACAGAGGTAAAAAGTATATACATTTAACTGTGTTGGTTATGCAAAACAGTAGAATGGGTAATAAAGGAATTATCTTTTTAAACAATAACAATTCTGGAATACACTGTCCCTTTAAAGTGTGCATGTCACAATGGAGTATCTGGCACCTCCATAAATCACAGTCCACAAAAGATATGTGAAAGCACCACAATAGTATGAAAAGGTAAAACACTTTATTGGAGGACCTGAGACCTCAAAAATGGTGCTTAATCATGCATATCTATACAAGTGAACATTCACAGTTTAAATAATTTAATTTCTCCAATCAAATCACTGATTTTCACTGAGGATTTTTTAACCCTAAACACACAGCAAACAAATACTCAAAATACATAAAATAGTGGAATCTAGTTGTACAGATAAATCATTACAATTAAAGGGATTTTTTTTTTCTAAAAAACAAATGCAAATCATAATCTTTATTCAGACCATTAGGATGAAGAGTATTAAGGAACTTAATCCACAATACTTCCTTTTGTTTTAATTTTAGCTCTCTATTTCCCCCTCTCCTAAATTGTGGTATATGGTCAATGACCTGGAGGAGAAGTTGGCCAACTGAATGACCCATCTGAAAAAAATAGGCAAATACTTTTAAAGTCATGTATTTAGATCTAATTGATGCCTTATGCTCACTGAACCTGTCTCTGAGGCCCTTATTGTCTCCTTTATATAACAAAGCCCACATGGGAATTTAAGCCAATAAACATCATATTCTGTTTGACATGTATATAGACCATTCATTTTAAGTTGTTTTGGGCTAGATATTTACCTCTAATTATAGAATTACATTGTATGCAATAAGACAGGGATAAAAACATCTATAAGGTGTTGTCAGGTAATTAATTGAATGTATACTATTGGTACAAACATTGGCCTTCACTAGGGTATCTCTAAGATTTCTTACCCTATGGTAGGGGCGTATTATGGCCTAGACCAATAAGGCCCGTGCCTAGGGCAGAAAAATTGCAGGGGCGACACTTTTTGACATCACCGCTGGGTGCCTTAAAATTGGGTCCTGGTGCCCTAGTTATGATTCCCCTCCCCTTATCCCCATCGATCACCACTTGCTGTGCTGCAGCGCTGCACATAAAATACAGCCCGGTGGTGCGTATCCAGGCAGCTATCATGGCCGGTCACAATATCTGAAGCGGGAGATGAGATATTTATAATCCGCCAATTATCAGCTGTGAACAGCAACATCACAACAGTAGACTTAAGTATTTGAAAGTTGTATAACACACTGCAGAAATTGATACTCTTTATTACTCTCCAAGCCAGAGCTGGACTGTTAAGTCTCTAGGCAGCGGCCTACAAGTTGGAGACCTTAACACACACACACCCCCCCCCCTGTAGCTCAGGTGTCACAGCCTCATTATGGCGGTGCAAGTAGAAGATTTTTACACAGTGATCAAAGAACTCTTACAAGGCTTTTAAAATCAGATGGATGAGAGGTTTGATCATCTCTTATTGCTTACTAAACTGACCGACACTCACGACTATATGCAGGAAAACGAAAGGCAAGACAATATCCTTAACACAGACCTGTCGAGAGCCTCAGCGTTTAACTCTCATCAGTCATATATGGGGAGATGTTAAATTGTGCCGATTGGAGCCGCCTCAGTGGATTATAAATATGACTCAGCACCCAGCCAGAAGTAATTCCCTACAAGCAAGATTCTAGGCAGCTACCGGAGGCTACTAGAGAACAAGACCCTGATTCTGGTGTAGAAATAATTAGTTGCTACATCTGCCAGAAACTTCACTAATGCCTTACCTTACCGGAGCCTTCTACCGGACTTGACTGACCAAGCTCTGACGGGACTATCAGAGAACATGCTAGCCCTGAATGTTTACCTTGGGGAGGGATATTGGCTAAGATATCTGCGGAACTTAGACATGGGGATAGCTCTACAGAAGATCACTTCTCAACTGGGGATCACTCAGTGCTGCGGTGATAACTTTATTTTCGAAGTCAGGAGCTATAACGACTCAGCCACATTCATCCCAGAGAGAAGAAGAGCGACCCCACTGCTCCAGTGGCTCAAAGAGGGAATAGGTTAAAAAGCTTTGTCTACTAAATGACCTAACTGTTCTAACACAAGACTTTGAATATTGTCATTCACAGAATGGCTGGGTCTGGATGGGTCTCAATTGTATATTCATATTATCTGTATGGTGCTCACACTTCGTTATTAGCAATGTAATGAGGGGCCAAAATGCATAAATAATAAGTTATAATATTATATTTCTTATTCTTGATGGGAAACTCAATTATTTAGTTAATATAAGCCCTGACAGACTCACATTAGCCGACCTATGTAAATTCACCACGCTAGTGTCATATATTTTCCTCTGTCCCTTTAACATCCACTATTCCTCTGCCCCTTTAACCTGGATTCAGCTTACCTTTTGCACACCACCTCTCAATCAAAAATATCAGCTGCACCATTCCTCATTGCTTGGTTATTGAATAGCTCTCTGACACTCCTTCAGGATCTCTCTGACTGTGATTCCTCTGATCAAGCGTCAGATGCCACTTCCTTGCTGGAAGTTTCTATGTGCAAGTGCAAATTGTTCTCTAAAGTGTTTGTGCAAACTCTCAAGGTAATTTCATTACTTGTTTATTCTGGATTGTGTCTCTCTCATTTGCCTGTGCTCACATCTTATCAGCCTTTCATCTCCTGTATGCAACAAAATGTGTACTCCTACATAAACCACTGGTAACTTTTTACAAAAGATATACTAAGGCATTGCTTACTGACTGTTTGCATCATATCCTATTTCTTATCGACTAAGTCCATTGAGGGCTTTCTATACTTTGGATCTAAAATAGAAATATATATGTATATGTATATATATATATATATATATATATATATATATATATATATATATATATATATATATATATATATATATATATATATATATATATATATACTCTCCAAAAAGCAGGCAGCTCACTGGTCTTTGCAGTAAAACTAGAATTTATTACATCAGTTTAAAAAACAAACGTTTCGGCACTGCATTGTGCCTTTGTCAATGTTACACAACAAAAAGTACAAGGACAGAGTGCACCCAAGCACCCAGGATCAGTTAACATACATTTAAAACAAACCCCCTTAAATAGAGAATATCCCCACTTAGCCTTTACCGCCATTCCTATTGCATGCTCGTTCAATCACCTGATCCTTACGTCACGCTGACACGCTAGCCGTGCCTAGCGTGATGACGCATAGCACGGTGTTGTCATGACAACGTCTAAGGCATTACGTCGACGTGTGAGCCAGATACCAAGAGATCACCAGGGGATAATCTGCGCATGTTCAGAACAACAGAGTTTCTTGAAGCGCAGCGGTTGCCATAGGCAACCAACGTAATCCAGCCACCTAATGAGGCAAGAGCCGCTCTGGGTGTCTCATAGTATGTGGCTAAGGCGGAGGCAGTAAGGATGTGTAATCTAATCAGAATTTCATACCCAAATGCACATAAGTCAATTACCAACTAGATGGTAAACATAATTACATATCCAGACTTACATCACTTATGTTTGTTATGTAATAGGGTAAATAGATCTGAAAGATATGTCACAACCGCAAATACGATATGAAAATGGACCAGAAAAATATGACAAAAGTATATACAGAGGAAATTCATGATCATGTGATTGTTAAATAGAAACTGCCTCAATTAATTAGTGAACATTAATGAATGAACACTAATACATCAATGCTGCTAATCAATCTATCTACCCATCGAACCCATAGGAGTATGGTAGTAACCAGACAGTGAAACTTCCATGAACCCTCGCTCTCATGTGGTCATTAACTTAAGCACTAATAAAAAGGGCTAAAGTCCAATGTAGTATTGAGTCCTCTTGGGGTCATAGTTCCCAATTTATGTATCCACCTGCTCTAGCATTGGAGTAATTTTTTTCCTCTATCACCACCTCTTGGATTTGGTGGGATATGATCAATCAGCATTGATCTGATGCTTGACACCGGGTGTTTAAAGTGTGCACAGTGACGTGCCACCGGTTGGTCCGAGTCACCATTTTTCAGGGCTTCACGCTATTCGTGAAGCCCTGAAAAATGGTGACTCGGACCAACCGGTGGCACGTCACTGTGCATACTTTAAACACCCGGTGTCAAGCATCAGATCAATGCTGATTGATCATATCCCACCAAATCCAAGAGGTGGTGATAGAGGAAAAAAATTACTCCAATCCTAGAGCAGGTGGATACATAAATTGGGAACTATGACCCCAAGAGGACTCAATACTACATTGGACTTTAGCCCTTTTTACTAGTGCTTAAGTTAATGACCACATGAGAGCGAGGGTTCATGGAAGTTTCACTGTCTGGTTACTACCATACTCCTATGGGTTCGATGGGTAGATAGATTGATTAGCAGCATTGATGTATTAGTGTTCATTCATTAATGTTCACTAATTAATTGAGGCAGTTTCTATTTAACAATCACATGATCATGAATTTCCTCTGTATATACTTTTGTCATATTTTTCTGGTCCATTTTCATATCGTATTTGCGGTTGTGACATATCTTTCAGATCTATTTACCCTATTACATAACAAACATAAGTGATGTAAGTCTGGATATGTAATTATGTTTACCATCTAGTTGGTAATTGACTTATGTGCATTTGGGTATGAAATTCTGATTAGATTACACATCCTTACTGCCTCCGCCTTAGCCACATACTATGAGACACCCAGAGCGGCTCTTGCCTCATTAGGTGGCTGGATTACGTTGGTTGCCTATGGCAACCGCTGCGCTTCAAGAAACTCTGTTGTTCTGAACATGCGCAGATTATCCCCTGGTGATCTCTTGGTATCTGGCTCACACGTCGACGTAATGCCTTAGACGTTGTCATGACAACGCCGTGCTATGCGTCATCACGCTAGGCACGGCTAGCGTGTCAGCGTGACGTAAGGATCAGGTAATTGAATGAGCATGCAATAGGAATGGCGGTAAAGGCTAAGTGGGGATATTCTCTATTTAAGGGGCATTGTTTTAAATGTATGTTAACTGATCCTGGGTGCTTGGGTGCACTCTGTCCTTGTACTTTTTGTTGTGTAACATTGACAAAGGCACAATGCAGTGCCGAAACGTTTGTTTTTTAAACTGATGTAATAAATTCTAGTTTTACTGCAAAGACCAATGAGCTGCCTGCTTTTTGGAGAGTATAGTTAAGGTATTAGCAGTGCACCGTGGCATTATTTAAAGTATGATTGTGCAATCCTATCCATGACATTATATATATATATATATATATATATATATATATATATATATATATATATATATATAATTAGTCTCATTACACCCTGACTAAAAAATATTGTGACCAAAAAAGGCTTTAAACATGGGGGGGGGCGGGGCAATAGAATTTTGAGTGCCTAGGGCAGCACAAAACCTAAATACGCCACTGCCCTACAATATGATGATGTTGGTGGTAACTAAAATGCTTTAATATCTGAATTATATTGGGACAATAGATACCAATGTTTCCTAATAATCCTGTAGATTATGATTTGCATTTGTTTCTATTAAAAAAAAAAAGAAAAAGAAAAAGAAACATTTTTTCTCTGTACCACTAGATGTCACTATTGTATGTATTTTTTGTTGATGGTTTTTAGGGTTAAAAAAGCCTCAGTGAAAATCAGTAATTTGATTGGACAGAGCAAATTATTTAAACTGAATGTTCAGTTGTACAGATATGCATGATTAAGGTCCATGTAGGTCCAAAACATCGCCATTTTTGAGGTCTCAGGACCTCCAATAAAGTTTTTCACCTTTTATACTATTGTGGTGCTGTCACACATCATTTGTGGAAAGAAAGCGTGGGATAGCCGGTTTGAGGAAGCTTCAAAGGATAATTCTGCCTGTGATGCTGATAATAATTTCAAAAAAATAAAATAAAAAAAGCATCTGCCAGGTCTGTTATGAGCTTCCTTTACTAGCTACATTGTCTTTCTGTACTATCTCCTCTCTCTTTTCTCTCCTCGCTCTGTCACGTTGTCCTCTTTTTTCTGCCCCTTTTCCTTTTTTCTCCTTTTCTTTTATTTCCCTCCCTTCTCATTCTTTCTATTGGCTATCTCTCTGTCTCTCTCTTTACTCTTTCTCCACTCCCTCCTTCCTTCTCTTCAATCTCTCTTTTCATGCTCTC